>NC_081846.1:30969635-31122667 GCF_963259705.1 Myotis daubentonii | reverse complement strand
CATAAAAAGCAAAGGGTACTAATTCACAACCATGTTCTTTGTTGACTAATTGAGTTAAGCTATACAGCTCCAGTTACTAGGGAGCTTTTACTGCCTTACAAGGTGCAGGTGTACCCAAAGATATCTTTAAATACATGATTTAACTGACATTTCATGCACTTATAACTTTTTAAATCTTAGAGAACAGAAGTAAGACCACAGAGGACTTTTATTCTTCAGTCATGTATGATTTGAAAATTTAAAGACTCATGATTCACCTACCTTTAAACTTCTATGGGCATTTTTTCAAATTCAATTTAGCTCACAGGCTGAATTTTAAGGGGGGAAATATGTTCAAGAGCTATAAAAAATCGAGCTGAGCGAACCATAGATAAAATGCTTTCCCACATTCACCATCCTGTTTTTGCCCAAGACCATCTTTCCTTTTTATTTTTCAACTGAGAATATAAATTTTATTACATTGTACATACCCTTTCAATAACATGAACAAAATATTCTGTTGGGTGCAGATGTATTCAACAGTAGGAGTTCTTGTACCAATTTGTCTTCTGAGAATATTGTTGAAAATTTGAGCCACATCTTTTTTGCCCTATTAGGAATACAATCATTAAAACATTTACCTGACTAAACATTAAAAAGCCCATACACCCTCCCAGATACACTCAAATCAAGGCATTGAATTATATTTAATTATGACCGAATATATGACCTTAAAACATTCACAGACATTAAATTTTATTTATAATTTTAAATTCTAAGTTTTAATAGTATACTATTTTTAACCTGAGCAATGTGTTGACAAAGTGAAATCTCACTACATATAATTTCAATCATTCCTCTCAATCATGCTCAGATATGAAAAACAAAACCTTGCTCTATGTTTACAATGTTCAGGGACCTCATTCCCACCCAAATGGAAAAAGCGGCCTAAACAGGATGCTCGTGTTGTAAACACTACACATATTTCCCTTTTATAGTGAAGAAAGGAGAAAGTGTATGCTGCTAATATAAAATGAAAGATTTCCATAAGAAGCTGAACTTTAATGGTAAGTAGATACATGCCCCTATTAAACTAGGCCTACTTAGTAAAGACTATATAGATTAATAATGAAGGTCCTAAGAGTCACATAATGTAGTAGTTCAGAGGTCAGAATTACACCACTGTACTTGACTAAACAAAATAGACGGACATTACCGCTCTACAGTAAAACTGAAAAGCTGCATAAGAAAGTAACAAGAGCAGCACTGGATGGCAAGAGATGTTTCAGAATGGCCACTTGTGAAGAGGCTGACAAGCCTGCAGGAGAGATGGAGTGAGCGAGAGCTTTCCAGTACCAGAGATCACCCTGTGGCCCACCTAGGTCGGGAGCATTTGCTAAGAATCAGTCTCAGGGGCACACACTTCTTTTAAATTTGTGTCTCTAAAGTCCCAAATGAATATTAAATTTGGTGTCCAGGCTGGGGACTGGGATGGGTGGATAGAGAAGGAACTAGATGTTCCAGTGCATTCCCAACATTGCAGAGGAAATAAAAACTGTTGTTGTTGAAATTTGATACACTATTAAAAATACATGAAATCAGCTACATAAATGGAAATATCAGTTCTACTTGTTCTACAGGATAGAAATAAAACTTTATTCTCTTTTATTATCAATATTATACTGGAGTAACCTATGAACCCACCCTTATATCCTTCTCCAAAACTGGATCTGGTTATATTGTCTGCTATTTTCTCCTCTGGTTTTGCAAGCACCTGAACAGACATCCAAACACTCAAGGATGATAGACACTGGGGCTTTCACAAAGCACACCCATAATAAAGAACCAAAGAATCATGACCATGCCGGAGCCCCTCAGTACTATGTATATGTGTGTGTGTGTGTATATATATATATATATATATATATATATATATATATATATATATATATATATATATATATTATATATGTATATACTTCTCAGACTGGTACCAAGGGCCATTATTCTCACTTTCCCTGACTAAATAACATGGCATGATCAGCTGTGTAAGTTTGGGTAACAATCTCAAAAGTATACCAGAGCTCGGCAGGAGATGCAAATGGGTAACGCAGGGGAAAAGCAGGCTGCGCTGTCTGCCACACACCCAAGTGTGGATCTCCTGCTTCAGCTGAGGGGCCATGGAGGACTACAGGCCCCATGTTACCAGAGTCCAAAGTTTCAAGAGAAGCCAGAAATTCAAAATTGTGTATAATACCTCCTGCTATTTAAATGACATCCGAATTTAAACATTTAAAAGCCGTGCCAAGCAAAACACATACGATTTCTGCTGTAATGAATTCTCAACAGGTAAAAACAAAAACCAAAAAAATAGCCACCATAATGATGTTCTCAGAGATCTCATCTACCTCTAAAATTCTAACATTCTAGGTCATCTTTAGATTGTTTATTCCTTGAGAACCAAGGGCCCGTGAATTATGTAAAACAGCAGCTGTTAATTACAGACAACCTAAATAAAAGGGCACAATGAATACCTAAGAACCTCCCTGTATGATGTGGTAAAATAAGGGGAGAAAAGCCTGGGACACCCTTGAGTTCCTGCCCTGGCTCTGCTAACAGGAGCCAGTGTGGGCACGCTTATAGGTTGGCAACCCCTGAGCCAGGAGCCTGGCAGGAATCCTCAGATGTTTCAAAGAAGGGAGGCACATGGAAAAGGACTATGAATGGGGTGCTGTTGGTGAAAAGTAAGAGACTGGTTTCTTACCTCAAAGTCAATGAGCTGCAGGTCCGCCACCAGGGTGCTCAGAAGCCCACTATTATACAGTTCTTGAGCGAGCTGTGCCACTGCTTCCGTCTGCGGCTCTTTTTCATTTGTGCCATAGAGAATTTCTTTCATGGCAACCAGATTTTTGGAAACTTCTTCTGTGGCCTGATTTTGAGGGAGAGGAAAAAAACAATTCATTTTTAACAAACATATATAGCACACCTACATTTGTTAAATATCTTCGCTATGTACTCATGGACCTATGTACAAGCACCAAAAGTGGACAAGCCCAAGATGCCCTCAGGAGCTTAACACTGTGCATGTGTGTACACATGTGTGGGCCAACACACATGCTCAGCAGGAAAAAACAGAAGATTCACATGTACACTTGAACACTGAAAACAATATTATGATAGAAATGCAATGGGAAGAAAATACTCAATTCTGCATCAAATGGGAGGGAAACAATAAGGAAGAGGCACATGAGCTGACCCAGAGACTGGAGACACCGAGCAGCAAGAACTGGGGAAAAGGAGATTTGAGGGGCAAGAACTGGTATGAGACAGGCATGAGGGGGAGGAAGAAGCACAGGGTCTGTTAGAGAAAAGGTGTGGAGCAAGGGAGTGAGAGCAGAAAATGAAGCTGAAAGAGGCTTTGAATGCAACAGTAAAATATTAGCAATAAATAATACGTCACTTCTGGCCAAGATGGATGAACAGGGGCCAGATTTTATCTTTCCTCATGAAAAAGACTAAAACATTGGAGATAATTATGAAACAATGAGTTCTAAACATTGAAATTCAGGCAGTATAGGACAGTGACCTCTGAGAAGGGAAACAAATGAAATGAACCTCATAATTGCCCAAGTTGACTATCAGGAGGGAATTTCCAGGCTACATCACAGGAAGAGGAAGCCAGGCAGAAGAGGGGGCCTCCATGAATTGAGCTGAGCTGAGATGATAGAGCTGCGCATCTGCAGAGGCCAAGGAGACTAGTATTCACAGCAGGGCAGAGTACTGTGTCTTTAAAAGGTAATTGGCTGTTTAAAGCATAAATAATTGTATTCTAAGGTTATGACACATGCAGAACAAAAACATGTGGCAACAACAACTCAAATGTGGGTAATGGAGTATAGTGTTGTAAAATTTTTATATATGAAGCAGAATAATATTTCTTGAAGACAGACTTCAATAAGTTCCAGTTATACACTCTAAGTCCTAAAGGAACCACTACAAAAAAAACAAACAAAACCACCAAAGAGTTATAGGTAATAACAAAGGAAACTCAAGTAGAGTTCTAAAGATAGATGAAAAACATAAAGGCTATAAAAAACTATAAAAGTCAAAGTATTTGTGAACAGAAATCAACTTCAAGAAGATTAGTAATACAGATTCACAGGACACAAGCATTTCATGGTACCTAAAGAATTATCTAGTTCCAAGGTACTCCCTTCTACAATCTTCTATCCTCCTTACCAAATAATCACATTGCTTCACCTTAAATATTTCCAGTGTCTGCAGTGTTAGCAGATTCTGGAACCAGGTAGCTGTCAGAAAATTTTATGAGATGAACACTGCCTCACTATAGTGTCTGCTAGTCCTGGGGCTGCACTGCAGGGCAGGCAGTATCCTAACTTCTCTTCCATAGAAAGGCTCCTCTTGAAGGCAGCTTGCCCATTGCCCCTAAATAGTCTTCTTCCAGGAAACCTCTCAGCTTCTTTATCCTCCTAAGAAAGATAGTGCTAATGTTCCAACCCTATCTAAAATGGAATAATGCAGAAGACATCAGACCATTTTCCTACTAATGTCACAAATATTAATATGGCCCAAGGCTACCTTTAAGAATTTTTGCCATTATATCATACTAGTGACCCGGTGCACAGATTTGTGCACATTGAAAGGAAATTAATTAGAAGGTGGCCGGCGGGGCGGGACTGGGCAAGAGGAGCTGGGCACACCCTGGAGCCAACCTCCCACGGTCCCTCCCCGGTGTCTGCGGAGTGAGTGGGGTCCCTCTAGTAGGTGGGGGGTCCCTTGGCCTGGCCTGCGGGGATCAGGCTGAAACCGGCTCTCTGACACCCCCCAAAGGGTGCCAGAGGGCACTCGGCAAAGTTGCTATGGTACAGGGCGTGGAATGCAAACACAAGTGTGCAGTATATCAGATTCAGGGCTGACAGTGCCCCAGCAACAACATAACCCACAGCCGAAGGTGGAATCACGTGGCCCCGCAAGTAAACGGGCTCCCTCCTCTGGTTTTGGGGTGAGTCACCCGAGAACCACTGCTGCTAAGTCAGTGCATGTGGTCAGTGTGCGTCATAGCGACCTGTCGGACAGTGGGAGGGACACACAGCATATTAGCCTTTCATATATATATATTTCATTCAAAACCAGATCTTTGAATGACAATACAATGAAGGCTTTAACTCTTTTGACTATTTAATTTCATTTCATTAACAGTCCAGCATTCAACATTGTGGAGGTATTTCTGGATTTGGAAGGAGATCCAATATACTAGCTATCACTCTTCTGTTTGTATGGTCTGAAAATCTGATAGGTATGCTTCCCATGGCCTCAATCATTAACCAAAATGTTGAAAAGGAAATAACCATAAAGGAATCATTATACCATTGAATCATTATGTTCTTTTCAGTAACTATCTATTTACTAATAATCTTTGGGCATGGCCACTCAACCACTTACATACGCCTATTTCCAAATCATATTCAAGTGGCATTTTGTTAAATACTTTGATAAAATAAGAATAACTATCCCTTCCACACTTTCTGAACATAAGAAAATGAAATAAAGTTAATTTGGCAAGACCTTTTATGCTGACATCTACTAACCACTATTTTCTATTCTAAGTGCTTATAAATCCTCCTCTTAAAAATCCCATTATGAAACCTTAATCCAGTGGTTCTCAACCTTCCTAATGCTGCGACCCTTTAATACAGTTCCTCATGTTGTGGTGACCCCCAATTTCATTGTTACAAATTGAACATAATTAAAACATAGTGATTAATCACAAAAACAATATGTAATTATATATGTTTTCCGACAGTCTTAAGCGACTCCTATGAAAGGGTTGTTCGACCCCCAAAGGGGTCGAGACCCACAGGTTGAGAACCGCTGCCTTAATCAGTCTCAATGTTAAGCAGAATCTTAACATTTCCAATCTGCTGTTACTACTGTATTTGCTAATGACTCAGCTTTCTGACAGTGTGTCAACCAATATACAAATTTTCAGTCTGACCGGTGTGGCTCAGTGGTTGAGCATCAGCCGCTTGATTCTGGGTCAGGGCACATGCCCAGGTTGTGGGCTCGATCCTCAGTAAAGAGTGTGCAGGAGGCAGCCAATGGATTATTCTCTCTCATCATTGATGTTTCTCTCTCTCTCTCTCTCTCCCCCTCTCCTTTCCTCTCTCTGAAATCAATAAAAACATTAAAAAATTTTTTTGAGTATCCCAGATTGTACCTTTTCTGGGCCAATAGATCAAATCATTTATCAATAGTAAATGTTCTCTTAGCCGAAACCGGTTTGGCTCAGTGGATAGAGCGTCAGCCTGCGGACTAAAAGGTCCTAGGTTCGATTCCGGTCAAGGGCATGTACCTGGGTTGCGGGCACATCCCCAGTAGGAGATGTGCAGGAGGCGGCTGATCGATGTCTCTCTCTCATCGATGTTTCTAACTCTCTATCTCTCTCCCTTCCTCTCTGTAAAAAATCAATAAAATATATTAAAAAAAATAGTAAATGTTCTCTTAAATCTAGTTATATGTGCTTTTTCAACTTAATTTTACTAATCTTCATTCTTAAGATATTCTCTTTAACAGGGAAGAATCTGACATTTAGTAGGTTTTCTGAGTCTATTTTCTGTTGATTTTACACCAGTGACGCTAAGTAGTAGGCCTCAGTCCCCAATGCTTCTCTGGCTAGATCAAAGTTTTGAGGCTCATAGCAATCCTTCATATGCCTCACTTTATACTCTTCTCTGAAATCATATGATTTTAAATCTAATTTAGATCATATTCTAGGCTCTCTTCTGAGAGCAAAAGATGAATAAGGAGGAGGAGGGGTGAGTGATAGGCAGAGTATGGGGTTTCTTTTGGAGGTATGAACTGTTCTAAAACTGACTGTGGTTATGGTTGCACATTATGTGTGAATAAACTAAAAACCACTGAATTATACACTTTAAATGGGTGAATTATATATGAGATGTCTCAACAAAGCTGTTTAAAAAAACAGGGAGGGGGGAAGCAAGGAAATAGAAAGCTAGTTGCGCTAATTCTGAAATGAAAGCCCACCTGAATTCACATTTAAATCCCTCACCTTACCTTTCCTATCGCATACATTGTGGGTGGGGAGGAAACACCAATGGAATTCCCTCATCTGCTAATGAGTACACTCATCTACCCATGTTAATCCTCTCTGCTTCTGGACTCCATCTATCTCCTGCCTTCTCAGAACTCATCCTGTCTGTTATCTCATCTTCTAATATAGTCAACTTCCCTCTCACTTGATTTTAAATGTGATCAAGACTCCCATTAACAAAAGCCAACTCTCGAGGAGAAACCAAGATGGCAGCATAGGTTAACGCCGGAGATTGCTGCCCTCGAACAACCACTTCAGAGATATAACTAAAGGACAGAACTGACATCATCCAGAACCACAGGAAGGCTGGCTGAGTGGAAATTCTACAACTAGGAGGAAAGAGAATATCATACCCAGACTCAGAGGAGGCGCAGTGCTGAAGTGAAATACTCAGGTGCGAAGTGTGCGTGCGGAGCGGGCTGGCGGCGGAGGGCGCAGTTGTTGTTTTCAATCGGGAGGGAGTTTCAGACTCTGAGCTCCAGATCCGGGCGAGTCTCTGGGGACCAAGACTCAAAGGGGAGAAGCGGGACTGTCTGGCTTCGGTCGGAACTCGAAGGCAGCTTTCTCTCTGAGGTTTGCAGCCATTGCTGGGACTCTGAGAGGCAGAGCCCCTGGGGAAGGAACTGAGAGCAGCCATAACTGCTTGCTCCGCCTGCCCTGTAGATCCCCAGGGACCCGCCCCGCCCAAGCCCTGCACAGAACCATTTGCCGGATAGCCTCAGGCAAACGCTAGATTAGCACCGCCCTAGAGATCCAGCACAGAAGCCCTCCCACTGCAGACACAGCTGACTCTTATAGCCAATTAGCCTGGAGGTCAAATCACCCCCGGTATTGCCAACATCAATCAAGGCTTAAAGACAACAAGACTGCGCACAAAGTCCACTAGGGGGTGCACCAAGAAAGCATAAAAAATGCGGAGACAAAGAAACAGGACAAAACTGTCAATGGAGGAGATTGAGTTCAGAACCACACTTTTAAGGTCTCTTAAGAACTGTCTAGAAGCTGCCAATAAACTTAGTAAGGCCCTCGAAAAGACTGGTGAGACTGCCGATAAATGTAGTGAGATCCTCAAGAAATCTAATGAGACCCTCGATGTTGTGATAAAGAACCAACTAGAAATTAAGCATACACTGACTGAAATAAAGAATATTATACAGACACCCAACAGCAGACCAGAGGAGCGCAAGAATCAAGTCAAAGATTCGAAATGCGAAGAAGCAAGAAACACCCAACTGGAAAAGCAAAATGAAAAAAGAATCCGAAAATACGAAGATAGTGTAAGGAGCCTCTGGGACAGCTTCAAGCGCACCAACATCAGAATTATAGGGGTGCCAGAAGATGAGAGAGAGCAAGATATTGAAAACCTATTTGAAGAAATAATGACAGAAAACTTCCCCCACCTGGTGAAAGAAATAGACCTACAGGTCCAGGAAGCGCAGAGAACCCCAAACAAAAGGAATCCAAAGAGGATCACACCAAGACACATCATAATTAAAATGCCAAGAGCAAAAGACAAAGAGAGAATCTTAAAAGCAGCAAGAGAAAGAAACCCAGTTACCTACAAGGGAATACCCATATGACTGTCAGCTGATTTCTCAACAGAAACTTTGCAGGCCAGAGGGAATGGCAAGAAATATTCAAAGTGATGAATACCAAGAACCTACAACCAAGATTACTTTATCCAGCAAAGCTATCATTCAGAACGGAGGGTCAGATAAAGAGCTTCACAGATAAGGAAAAGCTAAAGGAGTTCATCACCACCAAACCAGTATTATATGAAATACTGAAAGGTATCCTTTAAGAAGAGGAAGAAGAAAAAAAAGGTAAAGATACAAATTATGAACAACAAATATGCATCTATCAACAAGTGAATCTAAGAATCAAGTGAATAAATAATCTGGTGATCATAATAGAATCAGGGACATAGAAAGGGAATGGACTGACTATTCTTGGGGGGGAAAGGGGTATGGGAGATGCGGAAAGAGACTGGACAAAAATCGTGCACCTATGGATGAGGACAGTGGGTGGGGAGTGAGGGCGGAGGGTGGGGCGGGAGCTGGGAGGAGGGGAGTTATGGGGGGGGGAAAAAAGAGGAACAAATGTAATAATCTGAACAATAAAGATTAATTAAAAAAAAATCAAACTCTCCTTTGACTGTATAACCCCTTCCTAGTCACTGTCCCCCATAACATCTACCTGTTTGCTATAGTCCACATCTTTTTCCTATTCACTCTTCAATCCAAATCCATGTGGCTTCTACATCTAGTTACCAATGCCATTAAATACAATTTCCCGTCTTCATTACATGTGAGCTCTTGGCAGCATTTGCAGTTGTTGATTACACCCTTCTTCTCAAACCACCCCTCCTTTGTCCTCAGTGACTCACCACTACCCTAATTTTTTCCTTCCTGTCTCCCTTTTGGCTCAGCCTCCTTGACTAGACCATTTAAATATTGGAATTCCTCAGGGCAGGGTACAAGGCTCTCTTCTCATTCTATCTTCTCTCCCTAAGTGATCTCACCCACACCCACAGCTTTAATTAACATCTCCATGCAGACGCCTCACAGATTCCTATCTCTAATCCAGTTCTTTTACTAGTACACCCAGCAGCCTACTCAAAATGATTCCACTTGGATGTCTCAAGGTCCCTCAAAACTAACACATCTAAAACAACTCATGATCTTGCTCCAAGGCCTGGTATTCTTCCCTTGTTCCCTATTTCAAGGAGAGATACTACTATTGATGTGAGTTATACATGTTAAAAGTTAGAAATCATCCTCAACTCTTCCTTCTTCCCTACCTGGCCCCAATATCTAATTCATCACCAAGTCCCCCTAATCCATCTATTTATCTCCCCACCCCGACCATCACTACCCAAGTTAGAGTCCCCATAACTACTACCTACTTGGCCTACTAAGTAGCCTATTGACTATTTCCTTGAATCCCTTAGAAATCACTCTCCACAATACACCTACAATGATCTTTTTATAATGCAAATATGATTGTCATTTCCTCTGCTTATAATGCTTTAATTACTGACTGCTCTTAGGATGAAGAAAATTCCTTCTTAACATGGCCCATGAAAGCACTCATGGTCTGATCCTACCTCTCTGACCTTACACATGCACTACAATTTCTCCCTCACTACCTATTCACTACTACTCTGGTCACATTGGTCTCCTTTCAGAATCCTTGCACATATGGTTCCCTATGCTTGGAATGTTCTTTGTGACCATATCCTGCCCCACCTCCTGGCCAACTCCTATTCTGCCTTCATTGCTCAGCTCAATGATCACTTCCTCAGAGAAGTCTTTCTAGGTAAATTTTATCATACATTCTCCTACCACTATGTACTTCTTCATAGTGTTTCTCCAGTTGTATGTAATGCTGCTTTACCTTGTAATTCTCAATTAATGTCTGCTTCCTTCTGTATTCTATTAGGAGCCCAGTGCTTGCAGGTGCTCCATACATGCATGAAGAAGGGTTGAACATCAGCATACTTGATCACTGGGATATAAAATCCAGATGTAAAGAAATGTGTGACACTGTAAGTCAATGAATTCCCCCCAAATGTAGTGCCGATACAAGGACCTGAAGGTAGGACACCTTGAAACCTCTTATCAAGAAAGTTAAGGGAGACTACCTGACAGAGTTAAGTGGTAAGCAAGGAACCTCCCTGTGTTCTTATAGGAAAACCAGTTCGGTATTATAGTCTGTCTATGGGGAGGGGTAAGAAGAATACTTTCATCTTTCACTTGCTCTATTTTAGATTTATTTGAATGCTTTACAATTCATCTTTTGCTTTTTTAAAAAACAAAAAGATAAAGAGAATGAGACAAATAGAACAAAGTGCTAACTATGTTGTACTAATCTCATTTCTACTTCTGTTTCATCCCCATAAGACACCCCCATAATTTTTAATATTTCTAACAAGTAACTAAGTTTATGTCTATACTAGAGGCCTGGTGCACAAAATTTGTGCATGGGTAGGGTCCCTAGTGGCTGCCAGCTGCTGGCCAGGGCCTTCCTTTATTCTATGCCACCCCCTGGTGGTCAGCGCACGTCATAGCGAGCAATCGAACTCCTGGTTGGTCAAACTCCTAAGGGGACACTTTACACATTAGGCTTTTATATATAGAGACTAGAGGCCCGGTGCACAAAAATTTGTGCACTCGGGGGGGTCCCTCAGCCCGGCCTATGCCCTCTTGCAGTGTGGGACCCCTTGGAGGATGTCCACCCCAGTGGGGACCCTCACCCCATGGAGGTTTGGCCAGTCTGGGTGAGCGGCTGATGGCTGTTTTCAGGCTGGCCACACCCCCTTTACGGTGGGGGGGTCCCCACTGTGGTGCCTGACCAGTCTGGGTGAGGGACTGAGGGCTGTTTTCAGGCTGGCCAAGCACCCTGGTGATGTAAGCTCCCAGACTCTCCTTTTTTTTTTCTTTCTGAGATTTATTTACCTTCTATAATTGAAACTTTGTTGCTTTCAATGGAGCTCAGAGCCGGCTCCTGCTCACTCCAGCTCCGTGGCCATGGCTGGCTGAAAGCAGGTATCTGGGGTTTATTTACCTTCTATAATTGAAACTTTTTGCTTTCAGTGGAGCTCAGAGCCGGGCCACGGCAGGCGGGGAACCTTGGCTTCCTCCATCACCGGAGCAAGCAAGCCTCCTGCTCACTCCAGCTCTGTGGCTGCCGGCCGCCACCTTGGTTGGGTTAATTTGCACATAGTCGCTCTGATTGGCTGGTGGGCGTGGCTTAAGGTGTAGCAAAAGTACAGTCAATTTGCATGTTTGTCTTTTATTAGTATAGGATATGTAAGTAGGTCAACCTTAAAAAAGAGTACCACAAATGATGCAAAATAAAAATCTAAAGACTGGAATGGGTCTTAACAATAAAAAGCCTGACTCAAATTATTCGGAAATAGATAATAGCAATGGGGACAAGAGGCTTCCAAACCTGGTCATTTCCATGGTTAGTTACCATTTATAAAATAATCAGCAGCATGATATAAAAGAAAAACTAAAATTCTTCAACTTTATTATTAGCAGTTCTAATAAGAGATTAAACTCATATTTCAATAATTTTTGTACCCCATTACATGAACAATTACAAGTTGATTAAACAAAAGCTTTTAAAAACTGTCCAAATATTACTAAAAGATAATCAGAAAAACTTAAGAAGTCAATTATTTCACCAGAAAAGGCAATGCAGCAAGTATTTATGGGCTGAAGATGCCACACACAGAATAAAATTGAACTTGTTTACATTTGACCTGGTTCCCTTCACCAGCATTTACACTAGTCACCCCATCCAGTCCCCCATCTCTGGCCTGCCTGTATCATGTCAGTATGGTCTCTGCCTCTCTGACCACATCCTCCTTATCTGTCACCTTCCTGCCTGTCCCCTTACACCTACCGAGTCAGCTATTCACACTTATAGCTCCTCCAAACACTGTATCCTTTTCAAGCTGCTGAGATCATCGTGTCACCTAATCCACTGGGCACCTAATACCATGTTACCTGTCCTGCTAAGACTGCATGTTTCAGCATGCAGTTTTCTCAGCTCCAGGTTTCCTGATCCCTTAATCAACAATGGATATCCTTTACTAAAAACTTTCCCTATTTAGGCTCCCAGGTTCTGAGCACTGTACAAAAAGTGACGCACCTGAGCACACTTGGTTCACTGAAATTCATGCTGTTCGACTGCCTTCAATTCAGTCAGAAACATTCCTTCAAACTGGACTGATTTAAAACCAGTAACTCCTGGTAGCAACTATTTCAAAATTGCTCCACTTCACTCAGGAGATGTTAGTGTCTGTCTCTCTCTCTGTCTCTCTCTCCTCTGTATCTGAACATCTTCCTTTACTCCTTCCATATTAAGACAGATGTCCCATCGAAAACATCCCTGGTTTCCTCCATCTGTTGTGATGCATTTCTGTCACCCTCTGTTTCAACCTGGAGACACACCAGAATCACTTGGGAGACTTGAAAAGGAGATGCCCACTCATCCGAGAGACTTATTAGTGATAAAAGGAAAAGGAGTACTTATACAGAGATGCCACAAGAGCCACCAGATCAAAGTGAACAGTAACAAGACTATTGGCCTCAAGTGCCTCCTGACAGCACACACAGGGACATCATCACTTCCCTGGTTTTATTGCCCAAAAGGCATCATCCTGCATTGAATCATGAAGAACCTCAGCCAAATGCAAATTAAGGGACATTCTATAAAACAGTGCTGGAGTATGAAAGGCAGAGACAGAGAGATTGTTTCAGATTAAAGGCAACTAAGGAGATGTCACAACTCAACTCAAGGTGTCATCCTGAATTGGATCCTGGTCCAGAAAAAGGATACTAGTAGGAAAATTGCTGAAATTTGAAAAAAGGTCTATGGATTAGTTAATATTACTTGGTCAATGTTTTTCCTGATTTTGATCATTTTACTGTGGTTATGTAAAATGTTAACATTTGGGGAAGCTGGGTGAAGGGTACTCCTTTTGCAACCACTTTATGAGAATCTGTAAGGATATCCCACCATGTTAACAACAGTGGTAATTTCATGTGGAGTGGAATGAGATGAGCTTTATATTTTCTTTATACTCATTTGTATTTTCTAAAGTTTTTAGATTTAGAAATCAATTACAACTATTAGGCTTAATGAAGAAAGCACAGATCTCCTGCACACAAAAACACTCCTGCCTCCCCAACACACACACAATCCCACATTACCTAGAGTGTTTATGAAAAGAGAAAGAGGAAAAAGTTGAAAATTTCAGCTTCCTCTCCCTCCACTGAATGATTTCAAATAAACAGAGCTTTGGCAAACAGATGCTGAAGTAAGAGAGAAAGAATCTGATGACTCTTAGGTTTTGAGCCAGAGATATAGAGATAACATTTTTAAACCAGTCAATCAAGAAGAGAGAGACCAATTTTGGGGCAGAGAAAATAAATTCTGAGTTGAAATTTTAAGTTAGAAGTGATGCCACAGTACGGAATCATAGCATCTTAAGTGTTGAAAAAGATGCTAGAGGTCATCTAAATCAGT
Organism: Myotis daubentonii; assembly: GCF_963259705.1. NCBI lineage: Eukaryota > Metazoa > Chordata > Mammalia > Chiroptera > Vespertilionidae > Myotis > Myotis daubentonii. The sequence goes on along the minus strand of NC_081846.1, from coordinate 31,108,515 downwards.
AGTTTTTAAGTGTTTTTTGGGTCACTGATATCCTATTTTCTACTCCTGCCTGCCACAATTTTTTCAAAGAAAAAATCTTATGTAGAATCCCAATAAACAAATTAGAATAAAGTAAAACTGAAAAAGTGAATGAAGGGAGAAAGAGCCCCTGGAACCTGTTTCCCTAGAGTACTCTTTGCATTTTTGTGGAACATCAAGTTTAAAAGCAAAACATATACTTTCCCTGCCTGTCCCCATTTCTAACCAAAATAAGAATTCCTGCTATCTGTCTCATGAGAAGTATCATGCTTCTCTAGATAAGTAGGTAGCAAACTTGTGGGTCATATGGTCTCTGTCACAACTACTCAACTCTGCAACTGCAGCAGGAAAGCAGCCACAGACCACAGGTCAATGAATGGGATGGCTGTGTTCCAATAAAACTTTCTTTACAAAAAACAAAACAAAACAAAACAAAACAAAAAAAACTTTCTTTACAAAACCAGGTAATAGGCTGACTTGGTCCACAGTTTATTGACTCATGCTCTAGACAATATTTGGTGGGTAGAGAAGATAGGTCAAAGAGTATGTGAACCTGAAATTAATTGTAGACAACCATCAAATCCTCTCAATTGTCCCTCAGAAATCTACTCTCATATCTTGCTTCTCCTTCTTACCCTTAGCTTTCCTTGTCACCAGAGTTCTCTTAGCAAGTTCGTCTTCTGCCATTACATCCATCTTCCCAGACACACTTCTAATCTCATCTCATCTCTGACTGAAACATTGCTAATAGGAATGTAAAATGGCACAAGACTCTAAGAAAAGAGTTTGGTGGTTTCTTAAAAAACTAAGCAAGTGCTTACCATGTGACCCAAGATAGCATTCTTGGGCATTTATCCCAGAGGAAGGAAAACTTAAGTTCACACAAAACTGGTATAAAAATGTTCATAGTAGCTTTATCTGTAATAGTCCAAAACTGGAAATAGTCCAGCTGTCCATCAGGTGAATGCCTAACCACACTGTGGTAAATCCAGAAAATGGACTACTATTCAGCAATCAAAAGGAATTATTGATATACTGCTTGCATGGGTCTCATGGGAATTAAGCTGAGTGAAAAAAGCCAATCTTAAAAGGTTACCTACTACATGATTCTATTTAAAAAACATTCCTGAAATAACAAAATTACAAATTAGGAGAACAGATTAGTGGTTGCCAGCAAGGGTTAGGGATGGGGGGGATTGGGGGGGGGGGGTAGGAAACCAGTGTTGCTATAAAGGGATAGCAAGAGGGGGGCCTTGTGGTGATGGAATAGTTCTGAATCTTGATTGAGGTAGTGGTTTCAAAGAAACCACATAGCTATCACATGATAAAGCAGGGTAGAGGCCCTCTCCCGACTCATATACATCAATATATATAAAAGGCTAAGCCACCATCTGACCATCTGGTAGGTATGATATGCACTGACCACCAGGGGGCAGAAGCTCAATGCAGGAGCTGCAGACTGTGGTGACTTGGTAGCAGCGGTTCTCAGGTGACGCACCCTGGAACCAGAGATGAAGGAGCCCGCTTCCTCACGGGGCCACGTGATTCCACCTTCGGCTGTGGGTTATGTTGTTGCTGGGACACTGTTGGCCCTGAATCTGGTTTAGTGCACACTTGCGTTTGCATTCCACACACTGTACGACAGCAACTTTGCAGTGCCCTCTTGCACTCTAGGACTCCTTGGGGGATGTTGGAGAGCCAGTTTCGGCCTGATCCCCACAGGTCTGACTGAGGGACCCCTGCTCACTCCGCAGACGCCCTTAGAGCCACAGAGCTGCCCCAGGTGTGGACAGCCAGAGAGGGACCTCTGGAGGTTGGCTTCAGGGCGTATCTGGCCCATCTCACCCTGCCTCACTGCACCAGCCACCTTCTAATTAATCTCCTTTCAATGTGCATGAATCCGTGCACCGGGCCACTAGTCCTATCTAATAAAAGAGAAAAATGGTAATTGGCGTACGACGATACCCTTTTCATTGGCTAATCAGGGCTATATGCAAATTAACTGCCAACTAAGATTGGCAGTTAACTGCCAACAAGATGGCGGTTAATTTGCATATGTAGGCACAATGCAGGGAGGCGAAAGGGAAAGCAGGAAGAAGCCGCCTTTGCCCTGCCCCCCAGCCATGATCGGAGAATCAGGTGCCTTTTCCGCCCTGGCCAGTGATAGCAGGAAGTAGGGGTGGAGCCAGCGATGGGAGCTGGGCACGGTCGAAGCTGGCAGTCCCGGGAGCTAGGGGTCCCTTGCCTGGGCCTAAAGCGGAGCCCACGATCACGGGGCCGCTGCAGCTGCGGGTCCCCGCTGCCCAGGCCGGACGCCTCAGCCAGAGGTGTTAGGCCTGGGCAGGGGCGGAGCCTGCAACCGCGGGGAGCTGGGGGTCCCCTGCCCAGGCCTGACACCTCTGCCGGAGGCCTCAGGCCTGGTCAAGGGGCCGATCCGGTGATTGGTGATCGGAGGGTGATGAGGGTCAGCTCCTCTGGCCGAGGCGTCAGGCCTGGGCGGGGGGCAGAGCCGGGGATTGGGGGGATATGATGGTCCCCTTGCCCAGGCCTGAAGCCTGGGTCAGAGGCGTCAGGCTTGGGCGGGGGGTGGAGCAAGCGATCAGAGGGAGATGGGGGTCCCCTGCCCAGGCATGATTCCTGAGCCAGAGGCCTCAGGCCTGGGCGGGGGCCAGAGCCAGTGATCAGGGGGAGATGGGGGTCCCCTGTCCAAGCCTGACACCTCTGGCGGAGGCGTCAGGCCTGAGCAAGGGGCCGATCAGGCGATCGGAGGGTGATGGGGGTCAACGCCTGAGGGCTCCCAGTATGTGAGAGGGGGCAGGCTGGTCTGAGGGACACTCCCCCCCCCCCCCCCACACACCCAGTGCACGAATTTCGTGCACCGGGCCCCTAGTATATTTATAAAACTGGTGAAATGTAAGTAAGGCCTGTGGGCTGTTCAATGTCAATTTCCTGGTCTTAATATTGTATAGTTATGTGAGATGTTACCATTGAGGTAAACAGGGTAAAAGGTAGACAGTATCTCCCTGTGTACTTTTGTGCAACTTCCTATGAATGAATAATTACTTAAAAATAAAGACTTAAAAGAAAGTAAAACAACAGAAGATTTCCTCAACTCTCTAAGTATATCTTTAGGCTGTATGCAAGGCTCTTTTCAATCTACCACAACCTACATTTTAGCCTCACTTTCCACCATTCATTTATATCTTGTCACCTCTATAAAGTCACCCTGAACTTGTCACTGTTCTTCTGAACATGCCAGACTTTATGCTGTTTCACATTCCGTTCCCTCTCATTCTTTGCTTGCCAAACACCTTAAAACCCAGTTCAAATGTCACTTTAAACTTAATGCTATCTCTGAAGAGGTACGGACTGCATCATCCTTTTGATTCCCACAAAATTATTGGTATCTCCAAATACCTGTACTATATTATATTATTTACATACTTATTTCCTCTCCTAGATTATAAACTCCTTAAAAACAGGGAAAAAATTTTGATCCATGTGCCCATCTATTTGCCCCAATATATGAGGGCACTAAAATTTCTGTGGATTCAATCAAGTTTGGAATCTTTTACAGAAAAGATTACTTGCACTGTCACTTTTTGCAAAAGACTATCTTGCTATATAATGTACACATGCAACTCAGCATAATAAAATTCCCATAATTGAGATGGGAATCACTGTATATAAAGTCACTGTTTTTAGAAACAATTTTTAAATAACTTATTTAGCAAAAATTTCCATGTTTCTGTTCACCATTAGTTTATATAATCAAATTTATTATAATTTGCATGTAAATAGTTATTACTGAGAAATGCCTCAAAGAACCCAGATTTTTTGGGGGGAGGGGAAGGTTTAAATCATTTTTTTTTTTTGTTTCTTCATACCTACTCTTTAGCAAAAGAATCAATTTAAACAAGAGCCCTCTGAATATATATACCAATCTATATGTACTGCCTTAATATCAGTTCATCCTCAAAAAACTATTAGATGACCTTAGTGAAAAAAGGAAGTTCTTAAATCAAAGTAAATTAAGATAAAGAATGTGAGATGGAATCTATAAGTAACCTGAGAAATACTGTTGGTGCCAAATATTTGAGATAATGAGAGCAAGTCTATCATCATATTAATTCCTGTATTAACTTTCAAAAAGAAGTCCTACACACACGCGCAGGCACACACGACTCTCTGTGGAAAAAAAAAAAAGTCTGAGTGTTCTAAGCTGAAAGATCATGGACTAAGAAAAACCTATTAATAACCTCTGGTGTTAAAGATTACTCTAAACAAGTTTAGTAACCATGAGTCACTGTTAAATGGTCACCCTATGAAAAGACTCCTCCCTTCCCCCTCTTAAGTATGCCAGCAAACTTACTCCTCTCCTGAAACGAGTGAATGCAGCTATTCAACACTGTGAACACACACATTCACAGTGATGAAGGGAACCAAGTGTGTGCTGAGCGAGGCAGCCATACCTTCTTTATATAGTATGCAGTGGGCAAAGAGTGTATAAATAGCCACTTTGTACACCAGACCTGTGTGGCTGTCAGCAATAAAAGAACAAATTCCACCCCACCCAATTTCACCCTCATACCCCAAAAATCTAAAAATAAAAATGGTAAGATAAACCATTTTTTCCTAAAGGTATGAAAAAAGTAGTTTCCAAATTATTTCAAAAAGGTGTGGCATAGTTCCTAAGGGACTAATCTATTTGTATTATACATAATTCTTTTAAAAAATATTTTTATTGATTTCAGAGAGGAAGGAAGAAGGAGAAAGAGATAGGAACAGTAATGATAGAGAGAATCATTGATTGGCTGCCTCCTGCACACCCTCTACTGGGGATTGAGCCCGAAACCTGAGCATGTGCTCTTGATCAGAATAGAACCCTGGACCCTTCAGTCCACAGGCCGACGCTCTATCCACTGAGCCCAACTGGCTAGGGCTTATATACAATTCTTTTTTTTTTTTTTAATATATTTTATTGATTTTTTTACAGAGAGGAAGGAAGGAAGAGAGTTAGAAACATCGATCAGCTGCCTCCTGTACAACCTCCTACAGGGGATATACCCGCAACCAAGGTACATGCCCTTGACGGGAATTGAACCTGGTACCTTTCAGTCCACAAGCCGACGCTCTATCCACTGAGCCAAACTGGTCAGGGCTATATACAATTCTTAATATGGCAACTGTATACCATATAAAACAAGTACACCAACATATTACAAGTAAAGGAATAAACACTCAAATGTTGTATTATCATTTGTCTATAACATCACAGGAAATGAGAAGCTGCCCATAGATATAATGAATAAAGCAGAAATAGGCATTACTTTACTATAGGTTTGGCAGAGTCAGGAGTGAGTACCATCTCTGAATCTAATATGATGGGTTACCTAGGAAACAAAAGCTTCCTTCATGAGGATTATGAGAATAACAACAGGAAACTATTCTACCTCAAAATAAGATAGAGGACTATTCTCTATGAAGGCACCTTGCAAAATATAGTGTATCAATGTAAGAATAGAATAACCATGCAAGTTTCAAATCTTTCTGCAAGACCTGAGTGGTGACCTATCCACACCAAGACATATCCAGAGACAGGAAATTTGCTATCTACCAAGGAAGCCAACACCCACCTATTATTTTTCCTAATATCAAGAAGAAACTAGACTCCCTGCTTTACTTCCACTCACAGGTCTTAATTCTACCTCCTACCACCCTCTGCCACCTCCCCTTTCCTCTTATTAGATGGTGCCCTAAAAACATTTTACTAAGAGCTCCAGGGCTCAAATTTTATTCTTCTGTATTTCACATCTCCAGTTCTTTCAACTATTTCTCATGGTAGACTTTTGAATTTCTGTACCAGCCTGGTCACGCCCCTCTCAACCCACTCGTTTCTCTACACCCTCAAGTATGGACTTGTCTACACAGAGAGGCTGTTCACTTTGGATTTAAGTAGTGTATTTTTACTGTATCAACCTAGGCTTTCAATAGCCTTTCTGGGGGATTTATTACATGATCTATTCACAGGGCCAATATCTGTGCTTTTCAAGCTATCATTCTCTCAGTTGGTACATGGGTAGTCTTCTTACTCTTTACTGAGTTACAAATGACATGCAACAAACCACACATATTTAAAGAGTACATTTTGATAAGTTTGGACTTATTTACATATCCACCACCACCACGATTCTTCTGTACTCCATTTACTCCACCAACTCCACTCTAACCCTCCACATCTCTGCCAAACCCAAAGCAACTACTGATGTACTTTCTGTCATTATGGTTTCCATACAGTTTTTGTATAAATGGAATCACACATTATGTACTCTCAAGTGTTTGGCTTCTTTCACTCAATATTTAATTATTTGAGATTCATTCATGCTGTTGTGAATAGCAATAGTTAATCTATTTTATTGCTGAGTAGTGTTCCATACTATTGGTGTACCCCAACTGGTTTATTTACACACCTGGGCTCTTTCCTGTTTGGGACTTTAAATTACAATTAAAGTTGCTATGAATATTTATGTATAAGTCTTTGTATGGACATATATTTCTTAAAATGGCTAGGTATGTATAAGTTTAGATTTTTAAGAAACTGCCAAACTATTTTTCCAAAGTGATTGTATCATCTTATGTTTCCATCAGCAGTTCCAGTTGTTATGCATAATCACCAATATTAGTATAACAAGTATTTTTAATTTTAACCATCCTATTGGTGTGTAGATAACTCATGTTTTTTCTTTGAAGTTCCCTGATGATTAATATCTTTTCACGTGCTTATCTGAAATCTGTGTATCTTCTTTGATGAAGTGTATATTCAAATTTCTTGCCTACTTTTTACTGGATCATTTATTTTCTTATTAAGTTTTGAAAGGTCTTTAAATATTCTGGATGCAACCTTTTATCAGATAAATGCTTTGCAAAGATATTCTATTTGTGGTTTATCTTTTTTATTCTTTTAACAGCATCTTTTGAAGAGGATAAGGTTTTAGTGTAGATGAATTCCAATTCATTAATTTTTTTCTTTTATAGAGTATGCTTTTGGTGTCATGTCTAAATATCCTTTGTCTAACCAAGGATATTTGGTTAGCAAATATCACAAGGCCACAAAGATTTTCTCCTGTTTTCTTTCAGAAGCTTTATAATTTTAGGTTTAACTTTTAGTTGTGTGATCCATTTTTGAGTTCATTTTTATGTATGGCATGAGGTATGGGACCCCCCCCCCTTTTTTTTTTGCATATGTGGCTATCAAATTGGTTCAGTACTAATGGTTAAAACAACTATTATTTCTCCATTGAACTGCATTTGCACCTTTCTCAAAAGCTTCCCTTACATATGTGGGTTTATTTCTGGATTCTCTATTGTATTACACTGATCTGTATGTCTATACCACACAATTTTGATTACTGTACCTTTATATTTCTTGCAATTAGATGGTGTGAACCCTACAACTTGGTGTCGTCCCCCCTCCCCCCAGCTGTTTTGATTATTCTCGTTCTTCTGCATTTCCATACAAATTTTAGAAGCAACTTGTCAATTTCTATAAAGTGTGCTGGGATTTCAATAAATCTATAAATCAATGTGGAAAGAATTGACATTTTAACAACATTGAGTCTTCAAATCCATAAACAAGGTGTTATGGCCCACTTATTTAGGTCTTTCATCTCTAGTGATATTTTAGTTATCAGTGTATAAGTCTTTCACTTCTTTTGTCAGATTATCCCTAAGTGTTTCATATTTTTTGATGCTATTCCAAATGTGTTTTTTAAAATTTCATTTTTGGGTTTTTCATTGTTATTATACAGAAATATGATTGCTCTTTATATACTGATGTTGTAACCTGTAACCTTACTAAATGCACCCTATTAGTTCTATGAACTTTTTTAAATAGATTTTTTTAGCTTTTCTATGTAGATGATCATGCCATTCACAAATAAAGACTGTTTTTTAATTCCTTTCCATGCCTTTTATTTCTTGTTCTTGTTTGACTGCACAGGCTAGAATCGCCAAGTACACAATTGAGTAGAAGTGGTGAAAGTGGACATTCCTATCTTATCCTTGATCTTGGAGATAAGCGATTCAGTGTTTCACTGTTCTGTGCAATGCTACTTGTAGCATTTCTGTGGATGCACTTTATATTACGGTGAGAAAGTTCTCTTCTATTCCTAGTTTGCTGAGTTTTTATAGAAAATGAAGGCTGTGGTTTTTTATTCCCCCCACGTCTACTAATGTAATGTCAACACAATAAATTACACTGACTGATTTTTTAATGTTAAACTAGCCCTACATTCTGGAAATAAATTCCGCTTGGTCATGATGTTATTATCCTACTGTTAGATTCAATTTGCTAATTTTTTGCATCTATGTTCATAAGAGGTATTAGTTTATAGTTTTATTGTAATGTCTTTGGTTTTGGTATTAGTGTAATCCTGGCCTCATGAAGTAAGGTAAGAAACATAAAAATTTTCTGGATAAGTTTGTGTAGAAACTGTGTGATTTCTTACATGTTTGGTAGAAATCTCTAGTGAAGCCATCTGTCTCTAGCTTTTTCAGGATGGTATCCTGCAACAGATCACTGGAAGCTAAGAGTAATCCAGTAATCAAATCCACTGGGTGTAATTAATCATGCAACCAAAAAAAAAATTCCTGTCCTCTGAGCATCCTGAAGTACAGAGGGAGTTAATTAATGAACACAAAACTGAAAGCTACTAGGACCAACAGGACACACCTCTTGAGAAGGGTCATTTATCTCACTGCTTCTGTGGATAGTAGCACTGAAAGGGAATGTGATACTTGGCCAGCATCATAAAATTCAGAACATACCTGGCTATGATATTCTCTTACTAGCCACAAACTCAATATACAAATCATTACAATATTCCAAATACCTGTTTCATCCTATTTAGTAGGAATTAAGAAATCAGCACGAATCCTAATGTGACAATGTTTCATGTTAATTCTGCTTTTACTCCATTTTCAATAAATACAAAGTTATTGAGCCCTGTCTTTGGAAGGCTTATATTTTAACAGGGGGAAGAAATATTAAACAAACACCATTAAGTACATTAAAAATGTTAAGTGCTACATAGGTAAATAGAGGAAGATCAGTGAGAGCAGGAATGTCAGAGGGCAGGGCTGCATTTTACACAGGGGGTGGTTGGGTCAAGCGTGACACTGAGCAAACACTTGAAAGCAATAAGGGAGTAAGCTGGGGAAGAACATTCTAGGCAAAGGGAATTGTCAAATGCAAAAACTTAAAGGGTGTGACTAGAGTGCGTGATTAGAAAAGGAAGCCAATGTGAGGAGAGTACTAAGAGAAGGAATCATTGAGGCCATGGGCCAAGGGTCGGCATTTATTTTTCTGTAAAAGAGCAGACAGTAAATATTTTAAGCTTTGCAGGCCACATAAGTTTGCATTATTCTTCTTTGCTTTTTAAACCAACCCTCTAAAAATGTTAAAACCATTTCTAGCTCATGAGCCTTTACAAGACAGGCCTAGGCAGGATTTGCCCTGTAGAACTTAGTTCGAGCCTTTGTATAAGGACTTTGACTTTTACCCTGAGAAAATATCATTTGATTCATGTTTTAAAAGACCAACCAATTAGAAGATCAATACAGTAATCCAGAACAGAGATCATGACAGCTCAGACTAGGCTGGTAACTAGGAAATGGGGAGAAGTGATTAGATTCTGGCTTTTTTATTTTTCCTCCCAGGTAAAGTGGATGGATTTGCTCATAACTGGACTTGGGAAGTGTGAAAAGAGTCATAGATGACTCAAGACCTTGGCTTGAACAACTAGAAGGATGGAATTTCATTAACCACTAGAGGCCCAGTGCACGAATACGTGCACGGGTGGGGTCCCGTGGCCTGGCCGGCAATCAGGGCTATCTCGCCCAGTACCAATCGGGGCCGGCCAGCCAGGAAGAGGGACCGCGGGAGGTTGGCTGGTCAGGGGGGAAGGATCACGGGAGGTTGGCTGTGGGAGCACACTGACTACCAGGGAGCAGCTCCTGTGTTGAGCATCTGCCCCTGGTGGTCAGTGCTCATCATATCTACCGGCCGATCATCCGGTAGTAATGGTCGCTTAGACTTTTATATATATAGATTAGGGGAAGATGAAGATTGGATGTATAAAGTATGTGTTTTACTTTAAAGCAAAGTAGAATTCCTATTTCTTAGATTCTACTATAACTTTGAGCTACTGTATTTATTCTTCCATAACTTCAGAATCATTTTTTGTCGTTACAAAAAGATCCTGTGATTTGAATGATTAAAGGTTAATTTGAGAAGAAATGGCATCTTAACTATATTCCATTTGATAACACAGACCAATTATTCTATTGTGCCTCTGAATAAGGTTTTACAATTTTTTTCATATAGGTTCTTGCATACTTTCTGATGAAAGTATTCGCAGACATCTTATTCTTTTTTGTTTCTATCATAAATGAAATGCTTAAGAAAATAATTTCTAGATTGATTAGATTTTTATCTTTCCATTGTTTTCAGGTCTCAGTTCCCTTTCATCACCACTTGAATTAGTTGCTACCTCCTTCTGAATCTTGATAAGAAAGGGAATCAGAAATTTCAGGGTTTTTCTCCCTATTCTTAATCCATCCTATCCTATATAATAAAAGGGTAATATGCCAATCAACCAAACGGCAGAACGACCGGTCGCTATGAAGTGCACTGACCAGCAGGGGGCAGGCGCTCAACACAGGAGCTGCCCCCTGGTCATCAGTGCGCTGCTCAGCCACAAACCGGGCTGACACAGCAGCAGTGGTGGGAGCCTCTCCCACCTCTGTGGCAGCGCTACAAATGTCTGAAGGATGCTTAGGCAGGGAGAGGGCCTAAGCCGTCAGTCTGACATTCCCCAAGGGCTCCCAGACTGCTAAAGGGCACAGGCTGGGCTGAGGGGCCACCCCCTAACCCCAGACTGCACGAATGTCGTGCACTGGGCCTCTAGTTTCAGAATAAATAGATTTTTCATGGATTGCTCTTCAGAGTTGCCCGCTTCTTTTAAAATAAAATTTATTTTTTAAAAATTCAACTATTTTTCTTTGCCTTATAATAGCAGAAAGGTCTATTTATGATTAGGTATAGAGCAGGATTCCTGACATTTTGGGCCACATAATTCTTGGGGGTGGAAGAGTGGTCTCATGTTTAGCAGCATCTCTGGCCTGTACTAACTAGATGCCAGTAGCAGCTTCTCATTGGGTTATAACCAACAATGTTTCTAAGCATTGTCAAATGTCCCCTTGGAGGACAAAATTGCCCCTGTTTGAAAACCACTGATTTTAATCAAGTAGATGATATGAACTCCATCAGAGACTAAGCTTTATCATTATAGGATTCACCTCCAATGTCACTTCCTCAATAAGAATTCCTCCATATAACCTATCTAAATTAGGATACTCTCCCTACCCAACACCACCATACATACACACATACTCTTTTCATTAAATACCACAGTAGATTTCAAAGTGTGGTCCGCTTTCAAGGGGTTCGTGGGGTCAAAACTGTTTTAACATCAAACTAACATACAATTTGCCCTTTCCCACTATACTGTCATTTGCACTGATTGCTGGTGCTGACCCCTTAGCCAGACTCAAAGCAGTGACACCAAACTATACTAGCTGTCATTGTAGTTTTTATCACCATGCACTCAAATGAAAAAGAAAGTAATGTATAGGGAGGTTCTGAAAGATGAATAGGGCTGAGGTGGAAATGGATGGGGGGTGGGATGGGGAAGAATAAGACAAAGGCATGAAAAACAGTATAGCTGATCATGTGCTTTAGTTACTTTCAATGAACAGAGGCAAGTTGAGATGCCAGAACACAAGAATAAGGGAGGGGTTGAAATTCACCTAGAGAAGAGAGATGAGGTCACAGAGTCTTATGGGCCATGCAAGGAGTCTGCAGTGAAGGTTTAAGGCAAGGGAAATATTTTAGAGATAAGAAAGGTCATGAGGATCTTCACTAAGTAGGAATGGAAGTCAGAATCAATTCATAAACCCCTCAGGAAGTAGGGATTTGTACTATCAGCGAAAGATGACATTTTGAAGGAGAGCAGGGAGACAAGATTGGGATGAAAGTCAGGTTTGGGCTGTAGTGATTAGGTAGAGGGAGATATTCATCATGGAAACAAGGAACACAGAAAGAAAACCAGAAGAGGTTAACTCCCCAGGAAGACTACTGGTGGAACCACTGATTTTAGGAATCAGATAAATCATTTCAACAATAAAAAAACCACAAAATTTAAGTAAACTTGAAAACCTCAAATGAAAAAAACGAAGAAAAAAGTTAGAAATTTGTTTAGTAGTCAGCAGTACAGGAGAAAACCTGGTGTTTAAACAGCAGCAAATGTTGTATTTTAAAATACAAATTGGGATTTATTAATTTTTTTTAAATCACCTCATAATTTATTTACATTTGCTCCTAATCAAAAGATTGAAAATACAAAATAATGCCAAATACATACCTTTTCTGCTTTTTTGTCAGAAATGTCTTGCTTCTCCAGCACGGCCATGCTCTCCTTCAGGTTCTTCACGATATCTGCTGGAGACTTGTGAGACTTCCCAAATGGGAACGGCATGGCGGTGGCGACAGGCACCTCGCTGCACTCTGCCTGCTGTAGCTGGGGACACAGTACAAGGTACAAGTAAGAAGAAAGTGATGTCAATTAGAAGACATACTTTCTAAGTCAGTAGGAACTGGGAAATCTACCAGTATATGTGAGAAATGATAATACAGATATATCTTAGAATTGTAGAACACTTCTACTTCTCAAAAACCTTTTTTATCACCTGCTCTTCCAACCGTTTCCATTTGAGGAGGAACATGCAGGTGCTGACAATGTAGGGGCAGCAGCTATCCTTCACAGGGCACCTAGTTCTGCCAAGCCAATGCTGAGTACTAAGTGGCAAAACCAGCTCAGGTCTGTTTTGATCCAAAATATCCTTAATAGCTATCTCTATTTTACAGTTGAGAAACTGAGTCAAGGAGCCTCAAAGATTAGGTAAGGACCTTAGTCAAACAGCACTAGCAACAGGCCCACTATCTGGGTCTCTCCAGGGGCCTCTCTTCCAGTGTTCATGCTGTTCCTCCTAAGTACTTTGGTGGGCACACACTTCCACAGCCCACCCACCCTCCCCTTCCCTCCTCTTCAGTTAGTCACAGCATAGGAGTTGGAGAGAACCTTGAACAAACCTCCCATCAGATCCTCAAATCCTTAACAACCAGTTTCAACGTGTACTCTTTCTACCTACATACAACTATCTCCTATGAAGGAACTCACGGGGTAACACCATGCAGATAATGAACTTCTGAAAGTTCTTAATTTTTGTGGGCAGCAGAAAACAACATTCACACCAAATCAACCACAATATTACATGGTGCAAAAAGAGACATCAACCTGGCCAATGTGGCTCAATCGTTGAGCATCAACCTATAAATCAGGAGGTCATGGTTTGATTCCTGGTCAGAGTACATGCCCCCGGTTGCAGGCTTGATCCCCAGTGGGGGGCATGCAGGAGGGAGCCAATCAATTATTCTCTAATCATTGATGTTTCCATCTCTCTCCCTCTCTCTGAAATCAATTTTAAAAATATATATTAAAAAAAAGGACACATCAACTATTCCAAGAACTCACCTTGAAAAAACAAAGTTAACAAGACAAACAATGTAAGTAACTTGGGAACATGTCAGAAGTGACTCAGTGGTTGAGTGTCAACCTATGAACCAGGAGGTCATAGTTCAATTCCCAATCAAGGCACACGCCCAGGTTGCGGGCTCGATCCCAAGTAGGGGACATGCAGGAGGGAGCTGATCAATGATTCTCTTTCATTACTGATGTTCCTATCTCTCTTTCCCTCACCTTTCCTCTCTGAAATCAATAAAAGAAATATTTTAAAAAGTTATGATTTCTTTCACTAAATAAACTAAAATAAGTTAAACTCATAGGCATTGAACCTGGTATAAGACACCAAAAGATAACACTTTTGAGAAGAACCTTATGGCTCACTTAGGTCAGTGGTTTGCAAACTGTGAGTTTCAAACTCCTATATTTAACTGTCCCTGATGCCTACCCCCACCTCTGTCAAATTAGAGAGAGGCAAATCTCAGATAGCTCAACCCTACTTTGTCCCCCCAACCCCCATCAACAAAAAATTTCTCTATTGCATAGCATTATACTTCTTTTGAACTTTGTCTAAGACTTCATTTGAAGAAAGTATTTGTTTTTCTCTAACATTTGAGATACAGCGATCTACATATCTATTTACAAATAAGCATTCAGGAGAGAAAAAGCATGCAAATAAATACTAATGTTAAACTTACAATTAAATCATGGACAGGTATGTTATTTTGTGACATTTTGATGTGTTTTCATCTGAGCACTCTCTATACCCAAATATCACCTATCTAGCTCATATTCTGTCAGCTTGTAAACCCTTCATTGTTTAATTAAAACCACACTTTATTAAACAAAAGGAAATGTCCTCAAACATAGGTTCTCAAAATTCAAAGGTGCATAAATTTACTTCTGAATATCTTTTCTATGACAAGAATTGTGGGTCAATTATAGGCAACTTACTCCCATGGGACTGTTATGTTTTTCTTTTATTACCTGCCTACATGGAACACAAATCCTGGATAATTATTTTCCATCATGTTTCTCTTTTCAACTTTTTTTTCGAGGGGGGTGAGGAGAAAAGAGGTTGATTCTCCATAAACATTGCGGATTCACACAGTCAACTCTCCGAAAATATCTTTTCTAGTACTCTACAACGAATGGCAGTGATGCCACAGTCAATGCTGGGTGGAGGGTGGGAATGAAACGGTATTTTGCAGGAAATGTTATGGTGCTATGCAACAGAGATATTTTCAGCTCTGGCTCAATGGTGGAAGAAGTGACTTTCCAGGGCAAAGGGGATTTTAAAAAGTCTTACTATACACCAAATACTGTTCATAGTACAGAGTACAGCTGCCGAAGACAGCACAGATAAGGAGAGGCACAACACATTACTCCTCGTAATTAGTACACCAGGCAGTCAAGAGTTTGCAGAACATATAAACTAATAAGGCTGTATTTTGAGGAAATACAGTGAGCAACAAGGACCGAAACAAGACGTGGTTACTCCTCAGCAGGATCCAGTCACAGTGGTGAAGCTATTTATGACATGTTCACATTTGCTCTTCTTCTCCTCTCCCTCTCATTCCCTCACACGTCATATATTCCTTTATGATATATTATTTTAAAAATATAGTTAAAATAATTAAGTAAAAATTAAAAACTATACAAATAATTTTATTATAACACTTGTAATAAGAATGATATAGTTCTTATTTTATTTGTTTATTGACTGATTGATTTGAGAGGGAGAGAGAAACATCAATTTGTTGTTGGTTGCCTCCTGCATATGCCCTGACCATAGATTAAACCCACAACCCTGGAGCATTGGAAAGAAGCTCCAACCAACCGGGCTACTTGGCCAGGATTATATAGTTATTATTTTAAAGTATTAATGTAATAAACAAATCCTTTGCTTTCTTTCATTTAGGTCCTCAAATTCACCAATTCTTACACAACTCAACTGTCAAAGATTTTGCAGAGCAAAGACAAGGAAATAACACCCCTTAAAACTTCTGCCTTAGAATCTGTTTCTTATGTCTAAGTTTGCTATGTATTAAGCTTAAATATCTTATACTAATGTATGCTACTCAGTGATCCAACTTTTAAAATAATTAACTGACAACATAGAAAAGTTTAAAATTAATGAATGGCTCTTATGTGAAGACCAAGTGGGTAGAACATTGCTAAAAGGGAAAGAAGAGTCATGCTTTAAGAAACAGAGCTCTTATTAAACATGTTAGCTTAATATGCATAGAGATACTGAGTATTGATTGTTACTGAATTTATGAGTGTAATAAAGAAAACATAAGCAGCTTGAGGCAGATGTTATGAGTAATATGGTGAAATCATGGATGTGTCATACAAGTATGCTCATTAAAGTTGTGGAAAAGATACCAAAAACAATCGATCCAAAGAGTTGAATAGTGGAGAAGGAAAAGGAGGGAAGAACTGGTATTTTTTCTTACAAGCCCTTTTTGTAACTATTTGCCCTCCTTCAATTACACACATGTATTATTATTTTTTACACATGTGTGATTTTGAGAAATCAATGAATTATCTAAAACAATCCCTCCTTAATACATAAAAGGTATTATCCGTAACACAAATGAATGGAAAGCTAAATGAAAAAGTAAGGCTACCAATGAACTAATTGCATTAATCGTGAAAGCTGGATAGAGCCAGTAAATTATAAGTGTTTTTCAAACTTTGATCATGATCTACAAGTAAGAAATGTATTTTTTTAAAAATATATTTTATTGATTTTTTACAGAGAGGAAGGGAGAGAAGAGGAATACAGAGTTAGAAACATCAATTCAGCTGCCTCTTGCACACCCCCTACTGGGGATGTGCCCGCGACCCAGGTACATGCCTTTGACCGGAATCGAACCTGGGACCCTTCAGTCCACAGGCCGACACTCTATCCGCTGAGCCAAACCGGTTAGGGCAAGAAATGTATTTAATTACATACTTGTGCATGCGGATGCATGCAACAAAGCTAAAGCTGATTTTTTTCTATTGAATACAATTTTATTTTTAAAAAATACATGATTGAACAGATTCATGAATCACTAATTGATTTTAGTGATTATAAAGAGGAACAAGAAGACTTGGAACCAAATAAAAACTTTGTTTTAAAAAAAGTTGAGCTTCCTTGCTTCAACTCTTGCTTCATTCAGTCTCCTCATTTCAATCCTTACTCATAAGAACTAGAGGTTAATCCCTTTGTCAAGCACCAAATGACTATCTAACAATGATCAAATAATAGCAAAGGCACCACTAATGGACTCTTTAGCCCACACTGCTTTTTCCCATAAGTGGAAAAGTGCCTTCAAAAGAGCCTTGTCCACCATCAAGCAATACAGAAGCAGTACCATTCAAAGTGTTCCGGAACCTTGAAAGATGTGAAACACACAGGCACATATCTGAATTTCTGAACTGAGAATTCCAAGAGTATGGAGATTCTCAAGCTAAAGGTACCAATGGTTAAAAACAAGGGCTATGATGGCTAAAAGACACCTTTCACCATAACAATCTGCCTGCCTTTCTCATTTCCCCCTTTCTTCCTTTATCATCAGCAGTATTTAATTAGAAGTATTGGGGGAATTTTAGGAACTAAAAATAGCAAGAACCCATTGATAAATGCCCTTCAGTAACTTTTCATTGCCCTTATAATAAAATCCAAATCCTTGCCCTGACCAGTTTGGCTCAGTGGCTAGAGCGTCGGCCTGTGGACTGAAGAGTCCCAGGTTCGACTCCGGTCAAGGGCATGTACCTTGGTTGCGGGCACATCCCCAGTAGGGGGTGTGCAGGAGGCAGCTGACCGATGTTTCTCTCTCATGGATGTTTCTAACTCTCTATCCTTCTCCCTTCCTCTCTGTAAAAAAATCAATAAAATATATTAAAAAAATAAAATAAAATCCAAATCCTTGCCAGGGCCCTCTAGGCTTTGCCCATCTTCAACTCACAGCACAGCTCTCTGGCCTTTATTACAGAAGTCTACCCATACTGAGATCCTTCTGTTCCCTGAATATGCCTATTACTTCTAAGCCTGAGCACCACATTTGCAAATCTGGTAAGACCTTAATTTTTAAATCTTAATGGTGAGAATATGGGCCTTTATTGCTACTCAACTTTTCTGTATGTTCAAATTTTTTCCTTAAAAGTGTTTTAAAACTGCCTAAACTGTGTTTTGAACATAACTGGAGTTCATTTAGAAACTAAACAAAAATTATAATTGAAAAAATTTGCCCCTGTCCTGCTTAAAAAAAATTAGTTCATAATAAATCTCAACAGGACTTCTTGTGCTGAGCCAAAATTATTAATGCAACTGGGAGAAAGCTAGGCGCTGTTAAGGATTCTAAAGAGGACTTGGAAACCAATCTCTCAAACTGGAGGAAAGCATGCTCCTGATGGCAATCAGTGCCGGGAGCCGGTCCATCCTTGCTGTTTCAAGGGACCTGGTGTATATGGCATACTGTTCTTGATATGTTTGCTCACCTTCTTGGCGCTGTGTGTTTTGACCAGGGTCACCTCTCCGAGAAAGGTTGTTTCCCCAGGTAGGGATTTTCCCCTGAAGTTAGGGAGGGAATAAAACCTGTTAACTAAGTGCCAGTCGGGTAATTAATCACTTTAACTACGAACAATCATGCTTAAGCTACATAATCTTTACTCCCTGGATTGGAGATAAGAAACGCCCTAACCTTTGTAATAGAGATTGATAGGATTGAATCAACTTGTATAAATACAGATGTAACAAGACAACAGGAGACAGAACTTAGAAGACAGAACCTACACAGAATCTAGAGACCGAAGAACTTCGCTGGAGAGAACATGGCAAAAGATCCTGGACAGAAACTGGCAACAGAACCTGGATAGAACATGGCAAGAGAACCTGACTAGAACATGGCTACAGAACCTGGCTGGAGAACCTGGAGAACCTGGCTGGAGAACCTAGCAAGAGAACATGGACACAGAACCTGGCTGGAGACCCTGACCAGAACTCCGCTGGAGATCCTGACCACAACTTCGCTGGAGATCCTGGCTAGAGATCCTGGCTAGGCTGCTGATCAACTGAACACTGTCTCCGTGTCATTCCTTCTTCGCTGACTCCGTCCACACCTTTGGGGACCCCTGGACCTGCTGGGGTGGGACCCTAGCAAATCAGTGATGTGCACCTGAATCCCCCCAAGAAAGGAGCCTCGGAGGGTAAATTTAACTTGAAAATTTGGGGGGTGAGTTGGGGAAGCAGGGGTGGAGAATAATTTAACATTCTACTTTTATATTAAAATAGACATTTATGGAATTTATTAAGTCTGCATGAAAGGAATTTTCATGACTATTTAGCACTGCACACCTCTTAGCTTTCATGCGCTGCTCTCCTCTAATTGTATTCCTGTCTCTCCAAATGCTCTTTCTTTCTGCATTTAATTCAATGACTCATCTTTATGTCCTTCAAGGTTCCACCCTTGGCTGTCTTTTTACCCTATATTCTGAGTAATCTCATCTACCCATGGTTTCAACAACCTGAAATCTATTTCATGCCCCAACCAATCATTAACAACTGCTACTCCTTATACTAGTAGATGTCTTCCAGAGAACTCAAACCTTGTCCCCAAACTCTGCTTCAAAGGGAACAGATACATTATTCACCTAATCACAGAATTTGGTCATCATACTAGACTCTCCACATGTTAACTCTTCCATAATCAGTTCACAATTTTAGTCAATTCTATTGTCTAAATCTCTCTAACCCCACATATACCAAGTGTGTAGACCTTCACTATTCTCCACATTGGGCAGGGGTTGTTGTCAATGGGGCCAATATCATCCATAGGGGTTGTTTGAAAAATTTGTCAATGACTGTCACATTCACTAACCACTAAAATAATTATATATATTTAAAAAGCAGCACTGCTTTTTGTTTACATAAGCATAGACTTCTGCTAACTTCTATAATCTTGCAGGGAAAGGGGTTGGGTTGGGGGGTCAGAATAATAAAAGGCTATCTACTCCTGCATCTGCGCTCATAATTGAGCATTAAACTTCTAGCTTTTAAAAATGGTTATGTTGGTTAGTATGCAAAATTCAAACATTAAAGGACCAAACAAGATAGAAAGTGAAAATCACCTGCAAAGCCTTTGGAAACAACTGATACTAACAGTTGGGTATGTATTCTCCCTTTTATTACTTATGCTCTATATTTGGGGTCTTTTGTACTAAAAGTATACTCCTTTCTCCAAAACCAATTAAGACCAGATGATACTAGAAATGGTCACTTCCATTTTAGAAAGCACAAAAGTTCAAGTCACTGCTGTTACGTTAATACGCCTAAAAGTACAAGCAGCTCCACCCCATGAAAGTGCTAAACATTCAGAGAACCCACTGAAAAATCAAAGCCTAACACCATTAGAGTTAGGATTGTTAGGCACTGCTGTTAGGCAACCTGATTGCTTTTGGCCTGTGCAACATACTCCTAACTCTAACTCTATTCACCTATATATTAACAAATACTGAAAAGTAGTCAGGACATTCATTCAAATACTAACTGTGCCCTCATTATACGCCTCAAACTCAAGAATTGTATCAATAGTACCTGCTCTAAAGAGGACAACTTTCTGGTGTGTGTGTGGAGTGGGTGTAAGTTTTTAGAAACAATGATGAAAAACTGCTGAATGAGAACACATTCCTAGACAGTTGAGTTCATAGGCCTTGACACTAACATATGTTAAATCTAACTCATAAACTTGGTGGTCAAATGCAAAACTGCAAACAAAAACCCCACATACAATAAGATTGTCGCATACAAGAACTATTAAGGTACTTAATTAAGCAGTCACAGAAAGTGTGTAATTTCAAATAAATGCTGAGTATCTACAACATGCCAGATATTGTTTTAGGTGCACTAGACCAGTGGTCGGCAAACTGCGGCTCGTGAGCCACATGCGGCTCTTTGGCCCCTTGAGTGTGGCATTTCCACAAAATACCGACTTCTGCACATGGGCCACGAAGTTTCAACTGCAGTGTACATGCGTGCTCGCACGTGGCATTTGGTGGAAGACCCACACTCAAGGGGCCAAAGAGCCGCATGTGGCTCGCGAGGCACAGTTCACCGACCACTGCACTAGACTTATCCATATAAAATGGATGATCTTATCCTAACTTTTTTAAAATTTTGGCATCTAAAAGTTTGATTCAGCTTTTAAGTGGAGAGAAACATCAATGTGAGATAGAAACACTGATCAGGTGCCCTGACAGGGGATTGAACCCACAACCTAGATATGTGCCCTGACCAGAATCGAAACCGCCACCTTTTTGGTGTACAAGACAATGCTTCAACCAACTGAGCCACCTGGCCAGGGCAGTATACATGCTCTTCTTAAAAGCAAATGGATGTAATAACTTGGCTCCATTAAATAAACCATGAATAGCTTCAAGAAGCAGCTCAATCTTTGGCTATTTACCAAAGCTACAAAATGCATAGTTCATCAACTATGTCAAAACCAAAACTAAGTGTTTAAGAGCATTTAAAACTTTGAATGTGTTTTGCAATTAGTATATCTTTATCTTGACCAGACTTTCTGAGGCCAATGATGTTCAACTCTGGATACTATGCAGGAATCATAGTGACACTCTTTTACAACCTAGATGGTAGAAGTATTTAAAAGAATATAAGATCTAGAAACACAGTTTTGGTTCAATCCCTGGGATTCTGTTTCAAAGGGAACCAACCTGCAATATTAATAAGCATCTCTAGCAATTCCCCTGCAACGGGTGCTTCTAATTACCATACGCCAACCTGCACTGAGTCACTTAGAGTGAGACTCTCTCCAAACTCTTATTTTTGTCCTTCCTGGGATTTTTCAATAGGAGAATTATATATTTTTGTACGTGATATGCTCCAATTATTTCTTCAAAGAAAAGTGGCAAGATTATAATAAAAAATAGTAATAGCAGCTGCTATCTTTGAGTTCAAACGACACATCAGAGCTTTGGCTCGAAGTTTCATTTGAAATAACTCATTGAGTTTGACAAAGTATGATAACTTCCACACTAGCATTGCTTAGTTGTGGGACAAAGTCAATCAAGAAATCACAGGCCCCAGGTCTTCCTGGGAGAGCGGGGACCAGAGTGCCCGAGTCTGAATTCTGAGAAATGGAGGTGTTTAACTTGGACCAAGGAGCATTTAAAGCTTTATTTATTTATAGCTTCTTATTTAAAAACAAAGTGTTGAGAAGAAATCTTTGGTTATTCATACAAAAACGGAGTTGATGGAAGAAAGACAAGTCATAATCTAATTGTTTTTGTCTAGGGCAAGAGTGAATGTTACTGATGAAATAAACCCTGAAAAGGAAAAAAAAAATAAAAAATCACTATATCATGTATTCATGAGCTTTCTCCAGTTAGTCACCAAATAATTAAGCTATTGGGTGGAGGCAGAATATATTCTTTATATGTAGTAACTATACTTAAATACATGTTAAATAAATATGATGTCAAACATTTGATACATTTTTTCATAATTATAGGTCTATGACTTGCAAATATTTTTAAAAATGAATTTATAGACATGTCTTTTAGGAATGAATTCCACTGGCAATGTGACAGAATTCCTATTCCGGGACTTTATCCCAGTCCAAGCCAAGCCAGAGGTAAATAATAGGTCTAGAAGTTGACAGAATACACCATCAATCCTGGGCAGCAATTTTAGTGAGCATCAGGTAGGATTATTTTTTGGTAGACCTTTATTATCATGCCCTGAGCATGGAGGCATCCACGACAGGAGTAAATAGAAAGTGAGAGATTTGATGTTGAAAGAACTTTTGAACAGTCTAATAAAACGTGTTAATATATAAACTAGTGGCCCGGTGCACAAAATTCGTGCGGGGGGGGGGGGGGGGAGGTCCCCTCAGCCCAGCCTGTACCCTCTCCAATCAGGGACATCCCTCTCGCAAACCAGGACCGCTGGCTCTTAACCACTCACCTACCTGCCTGCCTGCCTGATCGCTCCTAACTGCCTCTGCCTGCCTGCCTGATTGCCCCTAACCTCTCTGCCTGCCTGCCTGATCGCCCCTAACTGCCTCTGCCTGCCTGCTGCCTGCTGGCCTGATCTCACCCCTAACTGCCCTCCCCTGCCACCCTGGTTGCACCCAACTGCCCTCCCTTTCTTGGCTTCATCTCGCCCCCAACAGCCCTCCCCTGCCAGCATTATCTTGCCCCTAACTGCTCTCCCCTGCTGGCCTGATCACCCCTAACTGCCTCTGCCTACCTGATTGCCCCTAACTGCCCTCCCCTCCCGGCCTGATCTCGCCCCCAACGGCCCTCCCCTGCCCACCTGATCTCGCCCCCACAACTGCTTTCCCCTGCAGGCCTGATTGCCCCTAACTGCCTCTGCCTGCCTGATCGCCCCTAACCGCCCTCCCCTGCTGGCCTGATCTCGCCCCCAACTGCCCTTCCCTGCTGGTCTGATCTCGCCCCCATGGCCCTCCCCTGAGAGCCTGATCTTTCCCCCAACTGCCCTTTCTGCCTTGGCCCCCACTACCATGACTTTCTCCGGAACGAAGTTGGACATCCAAAAGATGGCCAGTTGACCCTGTCTAATTAGCACATTACCCTTATATTAGTACTAGGGGCCTGGTGCACGAAATTCGTGCACTGGGTGTGTGTGTGTGTGGGGGGAGTGTCCCTCAGCCCAGCCTGCCCCCTCTCACATACTGGGAGCCCTCAGGCGTTGACCCCCATCACCCTCCAATCGCAGGATCGGCCCCTTGCCCAGGCCTGATGCCTCTGGCCTAGGCGTCTGGCTCAGGCAGCGGGGACCCGCAGCTGCAGTGGCCCCACGATCGTGGGCTTCGCTTTAGGCCCAGGCAAGGGACCCCAAGCTCCTGGGACTGCCAGCTTCGACCCTTCCCAGCTCCCATTGCTGGCTCCACCCCTACTTCCTGCTATCACTGGCCAGGACGGAAAAGGCACCTGATTCTCTGATCATGGCTGGGGGGCAGGGCAAAGGCGGCCCCAGGGCCGCCTTTGCCCTGCCCCCAAGCTCTTAGCTCCCCCCTGGGTTTCCCATCACTGTCAGTGGCAGGGGGCTTCTTCCTGCTTTCCCTTTCGCCTCCCTGCATTGTGCCTACATATGCAAATTAACCGCCATCTTGTTGGCAGTTAATTTGCATATAGCCCTGATTAGCCAATAAAAAGGGTAGCTCGTACGCCAATTACCATTTTTCTCTTTTATTAGTGTTGATAGATTACCAGCACCAAACTAGCCTGTGAGCTGTCTAGGAGCAAAAGCCGCCATATATTCATACTCAATCTGTCCTACGCTCAGCATAGTTGGCAACAAAATTCCTGTAAAATTTATCCAGTTGTGGTCTTGTTATAGATTTAAAAATGAACCTTGGGGGAACTGACTCAACCACAGGACCCCTTCATTTATCCTCCAGGCATTCCAGATTGTCACCATTCCTCTTTAAGAGTGTGGTGTTTCAAACTGGTCGCTATATTCCATATGTGATCTGACCAGCCAAGACTACCTATCCCTATATTTCATAAATGTAGTCTTAAAACTCCATTAATAGTTGTGATAATCACACTACATGGCTGCAATTGAACAATTTAACTGACCTAAGTCTTCTCCATTAATGAACCACATCTTTACCCACTGTTTACTATTGCATCAGGACTGAACAATTATTTCTATTACTAGAGGCCCGGTGCACAGATTTGTGCAGGGGGGAAGGGTCCCTCAGCCTGGCCTGCACCTTCTCACAATCCAGGACCCCTCAGGGGATGTAACAGTGCGCCAAGCGGCAGGTAGCTAGGGAGGAGCCGGCGCCATACAGCTCGCACTCATCCTGGCCCGTTGCGCC
This sequence comes from Myotis daubentonii, assembly GCF_963259705.1. Lineage (NCBI taxonomy): Eukaryota > Metazoa > Chordata > Mammalia > Chiroptera > Vespertilionidae > Myotis > Myotis daubentonii. Next base: position 31,083,998 of record NC_081846.1, on the reverse strand, counting down.
CGCCGCCACAGCTGCGTTAGCCAGCTGTGAGCCTGGCTTCTGGCTGAGTGGTGCTCCCCCTGTGTGAGTGCACTGACCATAGCAACTGGTTGACCAGTCGTTCTGTCATAACAGTCACTTAGACTTTTATATATAAAGAAATTGCTTCTGGTTGAGATTCAGTATACAGTATGACATTAAAATTTTTTCTTGGATCTTGACTGTTGTCCAGTGTGCTATTAGCGTTCTTTACCAGATTCCTGTCAAATACAAATCTGATCAGCAAGTCACATGGGTTTCCCTTAACTCCCTGTTAAAAGCACAAATACAGAAGCTTTCCAGTGAAAGCCTGTCAGGAATCTCTATTGTGTGTACAGTCATTTAAACAATCACAGGGCCACCAAGCCACCTAACTGCATTATTGCTAGCAGTGACAGCTTACACATTTCTGACTTTATGACACACATGTATTCATATATAAAAAATAAGTACCCCCCCTCCCACACACACACAAAGTATCACCAAACAGCATTATTCTTACTATGTAAAATTACACTGATATTCTCTATTCTATGCCATTCTATCCAAGTACCCTGCTCCCTTTCCTCCCTTTAAAAATGCTAGTCATAGCCCACTTGGCTGATGTTTTGTTTATTTGTTTGTTTAATCCTCACCTAAGGATATGTTTCTGTTAATTTTAGAGAGAGAAGGAGAGGGAGAAAGAAACATTGATGTGAGAGACAAACATCAATCGGTTGCCTTCCACAACCCAACTGGGGAATCAAACCTCCAACCTTGTATATGCCCTGACCAGGAATCGAGCTCAAGACCCTTCAGTGCATGGGATAATGCCCAATCAACTGAGTCACATGGGCCAGGGCTATGGTGATTTCACAACCAACTGATAGGACCGAACCTGTAGTCTGTAAAACAGATTTAAAATTAATTTGAGTAGCTTTTATTAATGACAACTACCTTATACACAATGCCGAACTTCTCAAATTACCACAAGGCAAAAAAGATTTTAGCATGTAGTTTAAGACTTAAAATCATAGTTACATATTAAAAAGCAGTATTTAGAAACTTCTGTAATACATAACTAATTAACTGGTTTCCATGAGTATTTTAAAGGTCTTTTATCAATATGGATCTGCCATCCTTAGTTTTATCTTCACTGATTCACTTACAGATATTCTAAGGAATTAAGAGTTACATTATCATAGTTTTAATATTAGTTTCAAAACACGAACTCCAACTATTTCTTTACAAATTAGCACTGTATTTTAACAATATGAAAGTTAATCAATGTCCACATTTTAAAATGTGAAACTGTCAATCTTCAAGGATGAAATTATAAATCCATTGTTCTTTGTTAAATTCACTACTCACTTTGCCACAGGTTGTGTAAACATAGCCCATATGATCATTGGTAAACATCATGGCCTCACCAGTGTTTTAGTAAATAAAAAAAGCAAATAGCCAATTCTGCTCTTTAAAAAAGATAACTCCTTAAAAAGAAGGCATAGTTCAAACTTGAACTGTAAACAAATGAAAAATTTGAAACAAAGTTAAAATACAAAAAAAAAGCTTTCAGAAAATATTTTGTCAAGCAAGACAGATTGAAAAAGAAATTGCTGTGGTTCTAAAAAGTTACACCTGAGAAGGATGAAATGATTTTTATTTTTTCCTTTTAGTCATTTTGATGAAGATACAGTATTCTGAAAAAAAACAATTTCCTTTTTAAAATTTACAACCTTACTTCTAGAGGATCAGATGTAAACCTGGAAAATCACTCTCCTTCAAGGTCCCAGCTGCTATTTCTGTTCTGGCCAAACGCCCATAAAAGCACCAACATGCCACAAAACCAGCCTTAGCTAAAGCACCATAGTTGGAGATTTGAAGGTTTGTTTTCTTTTTAAAATGCTCAAAGGCCACCTTGTGGTGCTATTTAGTGTAAATAGACTTTTTCCAGCAGTATATTTACAGTCACAGAATAAACAATGACATGGCTCTGTAGAGATCACGTGGAACATTTTACCCAGGGATGATTTCTCTGAGACTTCTAAACAGTCAATACTAGTATATACTTTCTACCCTCCATGTCAACACACTAACTAGTATATGGAGTCTTGACCGGGTTGAGAAAAATTCGAGATGAAATAATAAGGCTATAAAACATTTCATTTCAGAGGAAGTAACTGAAATTCAGTTGTCAAATGATTGGCATGAACAAATATAAAAGCTCTTGCTTGAACTTTTGGAGAAAAGTTCCCAATACCATAGCCAAAACTTAGCTTGTGGACCAAAAGATGTGGTCATGCCTCATCTTGTGGCACACATTCACTAGGAATTGTTCCAGGACTTAGAATACAGCTATGAGATGAGGCATACACACAGGAAGACTGAAATCTATATTAGGCTGCCCTATCCGGCCAGTGGTTAGAGCATCGGCTGGCATATCGAACAGTAGCGGATTTGATTCCTGGTGAAGGGAACGCACCTGGGTTGTGGGTTCATTCCCTACACCGTTTTGGGGTATATGTGGGAGACAATCAGTTGATGTGTCTCCTCTTTCTCCTCATCCCCCCCTTTCTCTTCCTCCCTTCCACTCTCTCTGAAAAAGCAATGGGGAAAAAATCCTCAGGTGAGAATTAAGAGAGTAAGAGAGAGTGAGAGTGAGTGAGAGAAGAGAGAGAGAGAGAGAGAGAGAGAGAGAGAGAGAGAGAGAGAGAGAGAGAGATCTACAAAAGTTTAATACATGCCACCTGACTGTATGAAAAGAACCCATAAAATAATTTGGGTAGCAAAATCAGAGGCTACACTGGACACTGTGCTAAAGGTCTAAAACTTCAACAGAGGAGATGCTTCTTTAACTCTGTTTTGTACAAAAAGTACATTTGGGTAAGAGTAATGAAATGTATTACAATTAATGGGAGAGCTCTATGTAACAATCTCAATAATCATAAGGAAACAAAAATTATTTTGTTATTTCAAGAAGCTCTGGTGGGTAATAAAGTATTGAGCAAAAAGGAAGGCAGGTGGTGTTGAAAAACTCACCATAAACCCAAGTTCTGTTTACAGAATAACCACATGCCTTCATTTATTGCTAAAAGAACATTCCACACTTTATGGAGTGGTACTTTCCAGGTGAGTGTTGACATCACAACATAATCACTAGGGAAAACTTGCTTTTTTATCTGAAAGCTGTATCTAAAATTCACAACAAACACATCTTATATCCAAGGGAGCATAAAAAGTTAAGTTTTAGGTAGAGGCCCCAAAACATTCAAAAGAGCTACAACAGATACATTCACTTACATTAAAAAGTTATTTACTAGTACAAAAATTCTGAGCATGACATTTGATTTTTTCCTTTACTCTTTCAGCAGAATGCTACTAACTCAAGTAAATGTGGTAACTAAACCAAATATTTATGAAAGTGTTGTGTAACCTGCAAAAAATCATACAAATAGACATTATTGCTGTTTTTTTTTTTAATCTATTCATCTGCTGAGGGCACTTGGGCTGTTTCCAAATCTCAGCTAGGGTTGCATATATTCTGATTGGTGTTTCAGGTTTCTTAGGATATACTAGAGACCCGATGCATGGAATTCGTGCAAGATTAGGCCTTTGCAGCTGCGGCTGCCTCAATCCCTCTGTCACAGGCGAGGCGGCTGCCTCGATCCTATGCTACAGGCCTGGCTTCATCACAGAAGGACATCGGAAGGATGCCCCATCTACTTAGCATATTATGCTTTTATTATTATAGATTCCTAGAAGTAGGATGACTGGGTCAAATGGGAGTTCCATTTTTAATTTTTTGAGGAAACTCCATACTGTTTTCCACAGTGGCTGCACGAGTCTGCATCCCCACCAGCAGTGCATTAGGGTCCCCTTTTCCCCACATCCTCCCCAACACTTGTTTGTTGATGATAGCTATTCTGACAGGTGTGAGGTGATACCACATTGTTGTTTTAATTTGCATCTCTCAGATAATCAGTGACTTTGAGCATTTGTTCATGTCTCTTGGCCTTTTGTATGTCCATTTTGGAGAAGTGTCTATTTAGGTCATTTGCCCATTTTTTAAATTGGATTGTCCCTCTTCCTTTTGTTAAGTTGTATGAGTTTCTTATATATTTTGGAAATTAACTGCTTATCGGATGTATCATTGGCAAATATATTCTCCCATGCAGTGGGCTCTCTTTTCACTTTGTTGATGATTTCTTTAGCTGTGCAGAAGCTTTTTATTTTAATGTAGTCCCATTTGTTTGTTTTCTCCTTCGTTTCCTTTGCCCTACAGTGGTTGGCAAACTCATTAGTCAACAGAGCCAAATATCAACAGTACAACGACTGAAATTTCTTTTGAGAGACAAATTTTTTAAACTTAAACTATATAGGTAGGTACATTGTTATTAACTTAATTAGGGTACTCCTAAGGCTTAGGAAGAGCCACACTCAAGGGGCCAAAGAGCCGCATGTGGCTTGCGAGCTGCAGTTTGCTGACCACGGCCCTAGGAGATGTATCGGTAAACATATCGCTATGAGAGATGTCTGAGATTTTTCTGCCTCTGGGTTCTTCTAAGATTTTTATGGTCTCACAACTTACATTTAGGTCTTTTATCCATTTTGAGTTTATTCTTGTGTATGGTATAGGTTGGTGGTCTAGTTTTTTTTGCATGTACCTGTCCAGTTTCAACACCACCATTTGTTGAAGAGACTGTCTTTACTCCACTGTATGTGCTTGCCTCCTTGTTAAAAATTGAGTGTAATGGTTTGGGCCGATTTCTGGGGTCTCTGTTCCGTTCCATTGATCTATATGTCTGTTCTTGTGCCAGGACCAGGCTGTTTTGATTACGGTGGCTTTGTAATATAACATGATATCTGGTATTGTGATTTTTCCAACTTTGTTCTTTCTGAAGACTGTGGCGGTTATTTGGGGTCTTTTTTGATTCCATATAAGTTTTTGGCGTGTTTATTCTAGATCTGTGAAATTATTTTTTTAATTACAGTAAAAAAGAAGGAACTCTTACCATTTGCAACAGCACAGATGGACCTGGAGATTATTATGCTAAGTGAAATAAACTAGTCAGAGAAAGATAAGTATCACATGATCTCACTCATATGTGGAATCTAATGAACAAAATAAACTGATGAATAAAACAGATCCAGAGACACGGAACCATGAACAGACTGATGAATTTCAGAGGGAAGGTGGAGTTGGGGGGTTGGGGAAGGGAGAGATTAACCAGGGCAAAGGCTTGGGAGGGGTGGGTACAGGGAGGAGGCGGTCAATGGGGAAAAGAACAACAAAAAACAAAGCAGACAACTGTAAAACTTTCAACAATAAAGATAAATTAAAACACACACACAAATCAAAAACAAAACACAAATAGACATTACCATTTCTGTGCAGGCCTCAAAAATCTACCTTCTTGGTTTTTAACTTGATCTCCTAATGTTGAGGTTATTGATAACCATATTACTAACATCCTGTCAAAATCTTAGTTCAAACAAGAAATTAATGCTGATTAAAATTCTGTTTTCTATAGGTGTTCTTAGGGATAGTGGAGTGCATAGATTGAGCTTGTTCCTTAAAAGTAGGAGATTGGTGATCCAGGCTTTGAAATTTTCTCAAACTAAAATGAAATTAGCCATCAATCAGACCGTGGCTTTTAAGCCTTCCTATAAGGTCCAGAGCAGGTGCGCATCCAGCTTCGATCCAGCCCATGTACCTCACTTCTATCAGTTTTTATTTTTTATTTGGGCTTCTATGTCAGAAATTTAACAACTTTTTAATTAAAAACTATACTTTATGATATAATACACTGTCCATTAAATATGTCTGCAGGTTAAACAAAGTTATTTTCTGAGGAAAACACTGACCTAACCTTCAAGTCAATTTATACAACTAGATTTAAAATGAAGTCCTAGTCCTACCTGGTTTGGCTCAGCAATGAGAGCATCAACCCTTGCACTGAAGGGTTGTGGGTTTCATTCCGGTCAAGGGCACATATCTTGGTTGCAGGCTGGATCCCTGGCTCTGTTCAGGACGAGTGTGGGAGGCAACCAATTGGTGAGTCTCTCTCACATCAATGTTTCACTCTGTCTCTCTCCTCTCCTTCCACTCTCTTTAAAAAGCAATGGAAAAAATATCCTCGGGTGAAGATTAACAACAACAAAAATGAAGTCCTGGTTAAACTCTTCAGTTTTCAAAGGCAAATATTATAGTGCTACCTACCAGCTCAGCTAATTATTAAAGTAGAGTGGTTAATTGGACTTCTCTGGTATCAATTTTAACAAAAAGTTCAGTGATATGAATAAGCTTAGAGCATCAGAAAAGTAATGGCTTAATTGCACTCCAGTCTTATATTATTATTATTATTTTATTATTGTTATTTTATTTTATTTAAAGAGAGAGGGAGACGGATAGAGAGATGGAAAAATCGAGAGAAACATCATCAATTGGCTGCCTCCTGCATGCCCCCACTGGGGATTGAATCCACAATCTGGGCATGTGCCCTGACGGGGAATTGAACCAGCAACCTCTTGGTTCCTGGGTTGATGTTCAATCTCTGAGTCACACCAGCTGGGCTATCCTTCATTTCTTGTACTAAGTAAGATACCTTAACTTTTACACTCTACAGAGAACTGAAGAGACAAGTGTACTAAGGACCAGAACCTGCATTACAAAGAATCCAGAGGGTTCCAATTCCTGGAAAAATTATGCTACTAAGTGGATGGTTTGTTTTTTTACCTCATGTACACAGTCTTGGAATTGATCTTGCTGTCTTCTTTGTTCTGGCTAGTCAAATTCTGGTATATCATCTCCCTAAACAGTCCTTTCTGAGTTACATGGCATCCAATAACAACTACTCAAAAATTAGAACTTCCCAGCTTCTCTTTCTTCAATAGTTCCTGAGAAGCTACATATGAGTGGAGGAAGAGTAAATTCAGGTGAAAATAAGGTGTTTACATTTGGAATCTCTCCTTGTCTGCATTTCTTTTATTTGGCCACTATCAGATTGCCCACTTGTCCAGTGTTTAGCCTTCAATTTGTTTGAAAAACAGAATGCTTTATGGGTTAAGAGCATAACCACTCATCAGACCCATGTTTGAATTCCAGTTCTGCTGTTTAGTTCAGGTGTGTGCCAAAACCCTTGGGTAAAACATTTACCTTCTGTGTCTCAATTATTTATAAAATGATAGGAATACTGTTAACATTCTAACATGCATAATATGCCCAGGGTGGCATTTAAAATATAACAAACAAACAACATAACAGTTATCAGTTTGTGTGAGCTGTTACTATTCTGAGGTAAATATTAACCCTTTGTCTATCATCATGTAAAGTTTTTCATAGATTTATTTTAGTTTTTTTTCCCTTTCAGTCACTTGCTTCCTTATCCAAAGGTCTGAAAAATATTCATATAAATTTCTTATTTCGACTTTGTTTTTAAAAACTCATTCTTGCAACAGATTTCTTTACATAAAGGGTAGCTTAATTATAAAAATTGATTTTCCCAAAAAATAACCAATTGCCTATAGATGTCTGGCTAAATAATCCTTCCTCCTTCCACAGAAGACATACAGATGGTGAAAAGGCACCTGAAAAGATGCCCAACATCACTAATTATTAGGGAAATAGATGCGCATCAAAACCGCAATGAGAATGGCTATCAAGTCCTGGAGAGGATGGGGAGAAAAAGGGTACCCTCATACACTGTTGATGGAAAAGTAAGTTAGTGCAGCCACTATGGAAAAAAGTAGAGATTTCTCAAAAATTATGACCCAGTTATTCTACTTCTGGGTATTTATCCAAAGAATACAAAATCACTAATTCAAAAAGATAACTGCACACCTATGTTCACTGCAGCATTATTCACAACAGCCAAGACATGAAAACAACCTAAATGTCCACTTACAGATAAATAAAGAACATGTTATACTAGAGGCCTGGTGCATGAAATCTGTGAACGGGTAGGGTCCCTAGGCCTGGCTGGGAATCAGGGCCAATTGGGGCCTTCTGGCGTCCCCCTTCCCTGGTTGCCAGATGGGGCCTTCCTTCGTTCCGCACCGCCCCCTGGTGGTCAGCACACGTCACAGCGAGCAATAGAACTCCTGGACTCCTGGTCAAACTCCCATGGGGACACTTTGCATATTAGCCTTTTATATATATAGATTATACAACAGAATCTACTCAGTGATAGAAAATATGAAATCCTGCCATTTGAAACAGCATGCATAGACCTTGAGGGTATTAGGCTACGTGAAAGAAGTCAGACAGAACAAAACAAATACCATATGATTTCACTCATGTGGAATTAGAGAAAACAAACAACAAAACATAAAACAAACTCTTAGAGGCAGACAACAGAGGAGAAGAGGGTGAAGGGAGGGTGAAATGGGTAAAGGCGATCAACTGTATGATGACAAATGGAAATTTGACTTTTGGCGGTGAGCACAATGTAGTATATGCAGATGTTCAATTATAATGCACGTCTGCTGAAACTAATATAATGTTATAAACTAAACAGAGGCCTAGTGCACGAATTCGTGCACCGGTGGGGTCTGGCCGGCCCTGCCCCTGATCAGGGCGAGGGGGGGCAACCAGGGCGGGGCTGGCCGGGGGGAGGGGCTAGGGTAGTTGGCTGGCGGCCCTGATTGGGGTGAGGGGGTTGATCAGGGGCGGGGCCACCAGAGGGAGGGGCTGTGGGTGGTTGACCGGCCAGCCCCGCCCCCAGGTTGAACTCCCTGTCGAACTCCAGGTCAAACTCTGGGTTGAGGGGATAATTTGCATATTAACCTTTTATTATATAGGATGTTACCTCAATTAAAAAACAAATACTTTCTTCTTCCCCACTGATGTGTGATTTCGCTCATGTAGTAGGTGCATATATACCATTTAGTGAGCTCCCTAAATTGACTTTTAAAAAATCGGACTATACTTTCTGACCAATAATTTAACTTGGAAAATTTTCTTGCCTAGCTTCATATTCAAGAATATGGTAACCCTCTATTCTTAAGTCTTTCTTTACTCAATTATGTTTACAATTTTCTTCATAGAGATCTCAAACATTTCATATAGATGCCCCCCACCTGAGGCATTTCACATTTTGTCCCTTTAATGTTATTTTTCTCCCAACATTTTTATAATTGGATATTTCTAGCAAGAAAAATGCTACCAAATTTAAAATATCTTTATGTGGTATACAGCTATTTTACTGAACTCCTATTTTTTTAGTTTTCCAATTGATTTTATTGGTTTTGCAAGCACTGCTATTTTCCACCATTCCCCCCCCCCCCCAATATTCTTGAATTGCCCATGGTAATACCAAACATCAGAAGTGTTATTGGGCATTCTTATTTCATTTTCTGATTCCAAGGGGAATTCTGTCAATTTTCCCATTAGTAGGTTATTTGCTGTTGGTTTAAGGCAGATATTCTTTTATCTTCTACAACTTTTATAGAGTTCAGAATCGAGACGAACTGCTGAATTAACATCATTATCTTGGCACATATTGGGATGAAGTGGCACGAGTCTTCAATATATAGTGATGCCGTACAATAAGGGTTCACAGCCAAGGCTCTGTGACTAACCATCAGTTTAACCTTGGGCAGATTATTTACCTTTTTGGCCTGTCTTCATCTGTAAAATGAGGGTAATAACAACCTCTTTCTTAGGTGGTTGTGAGAATTAACAGAGATAATAATACTAGGGCAATGCCTGGCACACAGTAAATACCAAGTGCTGCCTGTTATTTGTTCCCTTTAACTAAAAGAATTTCCTATTTAAACTTGCTGGTGTTTTACTTTGGATTTTCATGGCTATTTCCATATGTAAATTGGATCAGAGTTTTCTTCCTTTGTAATGTCTTATCAGGTTGCCTTTCTTATATTTTTTAGGTTTTTAAAAGTTTATGGTAGTTTTAAAATATGAATTTGGTATCTTTTTTCTATAATCTAGAATAAATCAGATGGTTTATGATACCCCCCTCCACCCCCAAATATAAAAAAGAACTAATTTCTTTATAGTCTAGGTCTGGAGTACCCCTTTCTTTTTTGGATGGGAGGCCATGGCCTTTAATATATATTTAATATATTCCATGATTGACAATCTATTCAAGTGCTCAACTTAAGACAATTTTGAAAAGCAACCAGTTCTCCACTTGCACCTTTCTTTTTAAGATTTTTTTAAAAATTGATTTTTTAGAGAGAGAGGGGAAGGGGGTATATTAATTTGTTGTTCCACTTATTAATGTACTCTTTGGTTGATTCTTGTATGTGTCCTGAATGGGATCAAACCAGCATCCTTGGCATATCGAATGATACTCTACCCAACTGAGCTACCCAGTCAGGGCCTATATCCTTAGATCTTTCAAAGTTGTCTGCAACATACACAGTGCAGCCGTGGGCAAACTACGGCCCGCGGGCCGGATCCGGCCCGTTTGAAATGAATAAAACTAAAAAAAAAAAAAAAGACCGTACCCTTTTATGTAATGATGTTTACTTTGAATTTATATTAGTTCACACAAACACTCCATCCATGCTTTTGTTCCGGCCTCCGGTCCAGTTTAAGAACCCATTGTGGCCCTCGAGTCAAAAAGTTTGCCCACCCCTGCTTTAGACCCAGTGTCTTTTCTGGTCACTCCCTTCCAGATGTACTCCTATGACTTGTTTCTCCTCCCTATTTCTTATTTCTTCCTCCTCCCAATAATAAAAGCCTCTGTAAAAGATAGTTTGCCCTTTCCAAATACCTACGGGCAATAATTTAACTTGGGAAATTTTCCAAGTTACTTGTATAGAATATCCTATACTAAGCACACTCATTCCTCTGTTTTCCTTTTACTGCATTTAATTTTTAAAATGGGGAAACTTTCGAGGAGCATTTCAGATCTTGTTCCCAGGCCTATGTTGTCAGTTTGGCTCAAATAAACTCATGCACATTAAAGGGGGGGGGGGGGGGGGTTATAAGATAAAAAAGAAAAAGCTAACGTTCTCCATCTTCACCCCTCTTCTATTAAGTTTTTAGCTTCTGTGAGGAAGGAATGCACTCTCCTATTGTTTAACCTTCTTCCCATTAATTCACTATGGGGTCTTCAGGAACAAGAGTAAGACTAGCTCTTGAGTAAATAAATGGGTTATAATCAATCTTAAAGAACAGGGATGCATGATTTTTTAACATATAAAACTAGGAAGTACTTACTTCACTGTGTGCACATACAGGAAAATGTTACTAGTTCTAGTTCCTTCTTGCCTACTTGAGAAGGCAAGGCATAGGAATGTGGGTGACTGCGACTAATGTTGCCATATACAGCTTAGGAAAAGTCTCTTGCATAGCTATATTCTAATACAATGAATTTAAGTAAAATTACCTTATAAAAATATCAAAATGACTTTTAAAATCCTAGATATTTCAACTTAAAATTATACAATTTAACATTTTTCAGATCTCAAATATGAATGAAACTATGAATCCTTACAGATATCCATATCCTGTCTAAACCCTTATCCAAGACATTTAACAGAAACCTATGAGGAAAGAAAATAGTAATGGATGGTAGCTTCCAGTAACCAAAACTTTAAGGCCTTCCTTCTGGGATTTGTCCAGTAATCATCATCAAGTTCAGTCTCTATAAGTTTATAGATTTCACCCTTCCCCTTCTTTGAAAAACAGTACATTAGTTTCTTTAATCTTCCTACACAGCTCCCTCTCTTCATACCTCCTCAAAGACCAATGATAGTAACTCAGTTCTCTGATTCCTAGAAATCATACATTCTGACCAGAAGACTGGACCTAATCTGTTTCTATAACAGAAATTTCCTATGTTCCAGGATGATTCTATATCAGGGATGGGCAAACTTTTTGACTCGAGGGCCACAATGGGTTCTTAAACTGGACTGGAGGGCCGGAACAAAAGCATGGATGGAGTGTTTGTGTGAACTAATATAAATTCAAAGTAAACATCATTACATAAAAGGGTACGGTCTTTTTTTTTTTTTAGTTTTATTCATTTCAAGTGGGCCGGATTCGGCCTGCGGGCTGTAGTTTGCCCACGGCTGTTCTATATTCTAGTACCATGTGGGAGAGGCAACAGAGTATGGTGGGTTACAAGTGTACACTCTGGGACCAAGGTTTTATTTATTTATTATTATTTTTTTACTTTTTAAAAATATATTTTATTCATTTTTTACAGAGAGGAAGGGAGAGGGATAGAGAGTTAGAAACATCATTGAGAGAAACATCGATCAGCCGCCTCCTGCACGCCCCCTACTGGGGATGTGCCCGCAATCAAGGTACATGCCCTTAACCGGAATCGAACCTGGGACCCCTCAGTCCGCAGGCCGATGCTTTATCCACTGAGCCAAACCGGTTAGGGTTGGGACCAAGGTTTTAAATCTCAGGCCCCTTTGTAGGTGTATGACTTCAGACCAAGTATTTGGCTTCTTTTTTTCCATTTACTCACTTGAAAATATCGGGGTGAAAATAGGGTTACTATAGGATTAAATGAGGTAAATATATAGGGAGGTCTTAAACTTTATACCAGCAGGTAACCTATATGTGCTATGTGAGCAACTCCAAAGGTGGGAAAAAGTAGGTTAATAATAACAATAATAATAATAAAATAATCCTATATAATAAAAGCCAAATATTCAAATTGTCCCCTCATTGGGAGTTTGACCAGGAATTCGACTAGGGGGCAGGGCTGGCCAGCCAACTGCCTGTGGCCCCTCCCCCCACCAGCCCAGCCCTCACCTGTGCACAAATTCATTCACTGGGACTCTAGTCCTATAAAATAAAAGGCTCATATGCAAATAGACCAAACAGCAGAATAACTGAACAACTGGTTGCAGTGATGTGCGCTGACCACCAGGGGATGTGCGCGGAACATGGCGGGCATTGCCCGCGGTGGGAAGGTGGAGCAGGTGAGCAGGGGCACCAGACCAAGGCGAGGTGCCAGTTGCTGTCATTGGGGTGAGCCTCTGGTGGATACTGAAAATTCTTTGCTTCTACATGCTGTGGTCCTACCCAGCGCTCGCATCTGCTGCCAGCCCTGATGGCCCCTGAGGGCTTCTCCACCTTCCCCTGCTCTCGAGGGGCTATCGGGGCAGCAGCCGCTGCTCATACCCGCTGCTGGTGCTGGTCCCAATCGCTCCGCGCTGTCAGTGAGTGCGAGTGGGGCCGGCGCCGTCAGCACGTGGGAGCAGAGCTGCCAGCAGACAGGGGACTAGGGCCGTGGCAGGAGGGGCCAGGCAGGGGCACGGAGGATGGGCTGAGACCTGCCCCTGTGCCCACTGCAGGCTCGCGGCCCACAGTTCCTTTCAAGGTGCACGAGTTCGTGCACTGGGCTCCTAGTTAATAAATAATAATACAAGAATAAACTCTGTGTTTCACAATCAACTTTTGCCCACCCCTGTATTTATCCTTTTTACTTCATTCCTTTTGTTTACACAAGTAGAGAATCTTTATGCTACTTTCATACTGAATTGGCATGCCTCAGTGATGCTGACTGGAACCTCTCATTTCAGCAACTTCAGGACATAATGAGGACAAATGGGCAATAAAAGAAGCAAATAGAAAAACATTTAACCAAGGCTAAACAATACAAAATACATCAGTAGGTGACATAAGTGTATGAGGTAGCCAATTATGTTCAGGACAACAGGGAATAGTCTACAAACTGGATTTGGCTCCCACCATTGTTAATTTCCTCTAACTGTCTCTTTTCTACAAAATTAAACCAATAGAAATGTAAGATACTGACAGTGTGGGAATTAAAAAACTGCAGAAATAGGGATAAAACATGGAATAGCAATTTTTACCTTGTTCTAAATCAGTGGCTCTCAACCTTGGCTGCACATTAGAATCACTTGGGAATCTTTTTAAAATCCTGATTTCTGGGCCCCATCCTCCAGAAATTCTGTTTCTTTATTACTAATGTTGTGGCCCCATCCCATAACAAAGAAACAGAATTTCCGGAGGATGAGGCCCAGAAATCAGGATTTTAAAAAGATTCCCAGGTGATTCTAATGTGCAGCCAAGGTTGAGAACCATTATAAGCATGCTAATTTAATTACTGGTGTAGATACGTACGTATTAGTATTTAAATACATGCTATGACAATTCTTCTAAATTTAAGGTGCTGTTAAAAAAAAAAAGAATAAATTACATACAAGAATACAGCATAAAGCTCAGCAACTAAGATCACAACCAATGATACATCCAGCTACATATCAGAGTCCAAGTTCACTTGAAGGCTGCTTCAACACTTTCAAAGTCTTAAAATACTTTTGAAAGTGTGTGTATGTTGCAGCAGAAAGAGCTCTAGGGCTTCAGTTATCATAAAAGCTAAAATGTATTGGGCACTTAGCATATCAGACACATTGTGCAAAGCATTTTTTACTGAATCCTCACAACTACTTTATGTATAGGCTCTACTCAACGCAAAACTGGCTTTTCACAACGGGCCAAGAAAACACAACCAGAAACAATATCCAGGAATTCTAAGGTTAGAGTTTTCCTCTTATCTTTAGGCTGAGCTTTAGTTTTCTCACTCACTATAGTATAGTAAGGTCTAGGTATTGTTTCATGAAACTTCTTTTCCAGTTTGGACAGTGTGCTAACGTATATGCTGGGTCACTGAGCAAAATGTAATTTCTTAGTGTGGGTTGAAATTAAAAAAATAAAATAAAGGATTGAAAAGCCACTCATTTAAGATGTTCATTCTAAACTGAAAATAAATTATTCCAACCTTAGTTGGATTCCAGACCTGATAGAAGTAATCATTCTAATCACAAAGTAAATTACTTGAACCCTGGCCGGGTACTCAATGGTTAGAGCATCATCCCAATATACCAAGGTTGCAGGTTTTATCCCTGGTCAGGGCACATACAAGAAGCAACCAATGAATGCATAAATAAGTGAAAACACAAATCAATGTTTCTCTTTCTCACCTTACCTCTCTCTTCCTCAAATCAACATATCTTTTAAAAAGTTTTTTTTAAAAAGTGCTTTGAATTACATATTAGTAAGTATGTAAATAAGGGGGTTTCCAAATTGTTTTGCAACAGAACCTTCCTTCAAGATGTTTTGAGTGTATTTTCTAGAGGAGGGGGTATTCTTGTGACCAAATAATCTTGGCAAATTGGGAAATACTGTACACAATATTTCCTTCCTAGACAGTCACAATGCACATTAAAAACCCTGGCACGCTTTCTCTCAAGTATGCCCACACCTTCCCCCACTTCTTTCCTTAGGCACGTATCCTTTGCTTTCTTTCTCCTAAGCTCCCAGAGACCTTCTTTTGCCTCTGTAACTTGTTTTGTGAGTTCATGCAGCCCAGCTGGCTCACTTCTTCAGCCTCTGTGACTTTCTCTCTTAAAGGCTAAATAAACTTTTTACACTGTGAAAAAATGAATAAACAAATAAATACCCTGACAAGCTCTACAGAAAAATTACACAACTACCTCAAATTTTAAATCTGATTAACTGCTTTTAACTCAGTGTTTTCCTAAACAGATATTTCATTCTGTAACCTCTCCCACCAACAGCTCCTAATCTCTCATAAGACTAGTATTCTGCAAAACACAATGTGGAAAACAGTGCTTTATGTAAACTTATCAGGGAAAGGGTCTTTATAAGCTACAGCTATTATAGCAAATAAGCACAAATATAGCAGAGATAAATAAAATTAACAGAAAATTGTAATTTGGTTAAGTATTTAATCTCTGCTGAGCAGTTTTATCAGAACATACAGAGTTGTATCATTTAGTAAATATGTACAGAAACAATGTATTATACTTTGAAAACATGAAATGGAAGAAGACTAGAGAAAAGATATGAAGAAAGGTAAAAAGAAACCTGCAATTCAAATAAATTATAATCTACTGTACAAAATTTACATACATAGGAAGCCTACTGAGATGAAACTTACATACAGAGGAAAAACTTGTAACTCACACTGGAACAAAGGCTGAACAGAGAAAAAAAACCACACTGTAAACAGAGAGACTAAGTATCTGCAAAGATCATGTTAGTGACCTGAGTTTCTCTCTCCCTGCTGGGGAATCCACAAGTAAATGAACTGGCCGATAACATGCCATCAAAGAAGGGAACGGTTGTTTACCTAGACTAGGAGCCCTTTGGGACAGGCATATAGGACAGAACCCAGCTTAATGGGCAATAAAAACTGCTTGTGGAACAAATTAATCCATAATATATGTTTGAGGAGTTGTGAATGCTCAGGGGTGGTGAACATCACCATCATCTCTTATCACTGATAGAACCCTGGGCTAGAAATAATCCTATGATCAAGGTTAGCATACCACCTTTATGTAGATAGAAGCTTAGTAACAATTATAGCCATGCATACTATCTTATGCATGTTTTTCACATCCTCAAATTCAATTCTACCTTTTTGGTCCTTTCTTTTCCATTTCCATTGCCTTGGTTAAAGTTTTCCCTTTCCTCAAAACAAAGAACTCACAGAACTTCATAGCTTATGGTACTTAAAAGTTGACAGTAAAACTTGATGTGAGGCTTGAGGATTTTGTTAATCGTTAACTTACTAAAAGCTTGTACTTTACAACTATGTAACATTTAGCTGTTAACCATTTATTCATAAGTAGTGTAAAAAATTTAAAGATACACATTTTGGTATTACATTCCCTGAAGCAGAGAACTACCCTACTGTGGTACATAACACCAGGCACCTGACCAACCAGGAGAAAAAAATGTTCAAGTATGGTTATGTGCCAGAAAGTTCTCATAAAGAAACTGATTTCAAGACCACAGACAAAAAGGAACAGTACTTAGTACAGGAAAGAAAGGCAGTCAGAAAGCCTACACATAGGATCACTGAAAATAAGAGCAAGAGACTTGAAGGGTTTTCAATCTGGTTCCCCTAGTACAGCGGTTCTCAACCTGTGGGTTGTGACCCCTTTGGGGGTCAAACCACCCTTTCACAGGGGTCGCCTAAGACCATCGGAAAAGACATATATAATTACATATTGTTTTGTGATTAATCACTATGCTTTAATTATGTTCAACTTGTAACAATGAAAATACATCCTGCATATCAGATATTTACATTACGATTCATAACAGTAGCAAAATTACAGTTATGAAGTAGCAACGAAAATAATCTTATGGTTGGGGGTCACCACAACATGAGGAACTGTATTAAAGGGTCGCGGCATTAGGAAGGTTGAGAACCACTGCCCTAGTAGAATAACGGGATGGCTGATGATGCCCAGAAAGGTGGAGTGACTTGCCCAGAGTGACATGATTAGTCATTGAGTCAGGACCCAGGCCAGATCTTCCAATTCCCAGGCTTCTGCATTTCCCTCTGTAGCTCAAGGCCTCCCATCTTCTCTACAAGACTCACATGGAAAATAAACACTACTGAACTAACTAAAACTATAAACCACTAGTCAAATTATGACTCTATACAACTAGAGCACTTAGAATAAACCATCTTATTTTGTATTATGACATGTGGTTACTGACTAGAAACCTATTAAAATCATCATTAGGCTGTATTTACAAACCTTCACTCTAAAGTACTAAATAAAAAATTATCAACAAGAAACCAAGAACATATGGAGGAAAATAAAACACGTTTTGGAGCGAGGCAAATCTGGGTTCAAATCCTAGCTCAACTGTTGCCATGTCTGTGTGACCCTGAACAAGTCCTCAGTTTCATTTCCCATCTATAATGATCCTGGGAGACAAGACTACCAACCTCAGGTTTGCCCTAAAATTAATGGTACTGAAATGGTAATTTTCTCCCTCAATCTATTTTTGTCCATCTCCCTTGACTATTTCAACTTTTAACTTCATACAACCACCCCTACAACCACTTTCCAGCTACAATCATAATGATAGATGTTAGTATATTCAACACCTTAAAACAAGATTTATGAAACAAAGAACATTTAGGATGTGAATATAATCTTTGTAAATGTTAGTGAAAAAATTGAAAGAAGACATTACTGCATAAAGTATAAAGCAATTTCTTTCAAGCCAACTGGATAAAGAATAAGGAGAACCAGGCTTATCTAGTTCAGTCCTGTGGCTAATAAGCTGCATGACCCTAAGCAAGTGACTCCACTTCACAGAAAGCACCCGTTACAGCTCAAAGACACACAGTGCTCGAGTTACAGTGGGCCTCAGTGTTCTCAACTACAGAAAAAAACATTCTGACTAGAGGTTTTCTAAAGTTCTCACGTTTCTTCCATCTGAACAGTGTAGCATCAGCACCATCACAGAACTTGTCCATTTGGTATGTGCCTGGCCCTGTTATAAGCACATTAGATGTAGTAACTCATTTAAGCCCCCTATAATCTTTGCAGATATGTGAAGGAACGTGCCTAAAGTGACAGAGCCCAAAGCAGGTTGAGGGTTCAACCATCTAGGGCCATGGTCGGCAAACTGTGGCTCACGAGCCACATGCGGCTCTTTGGCCCCTTGATGGTGGCTCTTCCTAAGCCTTAGGAGTACCTACCTATATAGTTTAAGTTTAAAAAATGTGGCTCTCAAAAGAAATTTCAGTCGTTGTACTGTTGATATTTGGCTCTGTTGACTAATGAATTTGTCGACCACTGATCTAGGGGGTCTGGCTGCATCTGTGCTTTTTAACCACTGAGTCTCAGAATTCTGTAAATTGCAGAGTAAGTCTTCACTAGAGACATCTAAACAAAAATCTGTTCATGCTATTCCTTCCTTGTGCCTGAATACAGCTGATACATAATCTGTAGAGGTAAAGAACAGTGACTAACGTGTTAATAGCACTCTGTAAAAGAGCAAGCTACAATTCATCAACCAGGAGAAAAAGTTATAAAGTAGCCACTTAATTAAGATAAAGCTACAAAATGTATATGTTGCTTCTCCAATGAACATTTTATCAAAAGAATCAAAGTGTTGTGATGTTTTGGCATTATTTTCTTGGTCATCAACAAGTTATCTGCTGGATAATGCTCCCAAGGAATAACTACCATAAAACCAATCAGCCACTAACCTTTGGTTAACTAGATTTCCTCATCTTTGTAACTATGCATATGAAAATGCATGTGTGCATATAAACAGGCAAACACAAACACAATCTCAAGTTAGACACTATCTATTAAGGATTATGCAAACTGGTATGTGCTAGACACTGCCAACATAAATGGCTAGGGGAGGATTTACCTCTTTCCTTTGAGGCCACTTCACACCTGACTGACCTCTTACAATTCTCTGCATATCATTCCTCCCTCCTCTGCCAGCTTACCACCAGTTACTAACAAACCACAATTCTGCCTTCATCAGACCTCTTCTATCTCTAGAGAAAGTTAAAAGCACAGTGGGGCCAGGAAGCTCAGTGAGGTAGAAATAACACACTGGAGGACGATGCACACATATGCACACTCTAAAACAAAATGCTGATGGCAACAAGCTGTTAACCTTAATTTCATCACCATTATATGTTACTCAGTCCTTCAATAACTTGTTTCACAAACTTGGAAGGCCTGAGAAACAAACAGAACATTTATTTACTAGAGGCCTGGTGCACGAATTCGTGCACAGGTGGGGTCCAGCCAGCCTGCCCGGATCAGGGCCAATCGGGACGGGCAGGCCTGGGGGAGGGGACGTGGGAGGTTTGCCGGCTAGCACCGCCCCTGATCAGGGTGGGGGGATCTGATCGGAGGCGGGGATGGTGGAAGCAGGGGCCATGGGCAGTTGATCGGACGGGCCTGCCCCCTGATCAAACTCCTGGTTGAACTCCTGGTCAAGGGGACAATTTGCATATTAGCCTTTTATTACACAGGATTTCCTCCCAGACTGGTATACTTTACAAATGCTGGTGGTAGAGATATTTGCCTCACTTACCCACCCCATACTATATGGACTGATAAAAATAATGATTAGGGTCCAGTTGGAAAGGCATTAGAGTGGTGAGACACTCAAAGAACTCTCATACAGCTCAATTCCTTCTTAAATTCGAGATGGATCCAATACCAATCTTCTCTCCAATAAAAACCAAAATATAGACTGATGACTAAATTATTATGCAATTTTTAGGCTACTTGGCTTGATATGCATCCACACAAACACAAGATCTTTACACCTCAATAATTGAACAACAAAACAAGTGACAAGTAATCCAAGCTAGAGGGTCAGATATCTGACCGTTTTTCCCACAATTTCATAACATACCAAAATTTTACCAACATTTTGCCATTATCCATACTAATCCATCTATGACACTCCTATTTCTATAACACAAGACAACATTCATAAAATCAAACTCCTAATTAAAAGGAGCCATGGAAAAGAGAAAAATAGATTTTAAAAATAAAAACACCACCAGAAATGTAACCAGAACACATTACCTGAAATGAAATTCTACCCTATATTGAGTTTTATTTTTGTGTGCTGTGGATGTCATGTAGGGGACAATTTGGATTTGAATCTATATTTTTATGGCAGATGGTGAACCTGAATGATCAGTGATCAACTCCTCTTGGGAAAAAAGCTCTTGGGGAAGTAGGGCGCAATAACAGAAATATATAACCTACAAAAGATGATCAAAAGAAAAGACTTTAGTTAATATTCAAAAGTAATAAAGGATGCCTGTGGCATACACGTTGGCAATATACAAATAAAGATTCAAATAAAACCAAATTATAAAACTAAACCCCATTTTTAAGCTGGACTTTCTCAGCTATTCTTTTATATTGACTTTATGAAAATGTATACAATCTAGCTCAGCAGCTCACTTTTTATGTCATTAGAAACAGAAACAGAGACCTCATTAATACATTTTAGAATAAAGAGCACATGGGGAAAAACTGGTTTAAACAAGAACCTGCAGTCTGAAATGATAATGAACTAAAGTGAAGTGCCTGAAATAAAACAAGAAGTCCTCTTTGTTACAGCAGCAAATTATTTCACGACAAATTCTATATTTACTATAGAAATGCCAGCAGAAAACTAAATGCATTTAGCCTGAACCTTTGTAATGTCACGATCAAAAGTAGTTAGCCTTGCCCTGACCAATTTGGCTCAGTGGATAGAGGGTCGGCCTGAGGACTGAAGGGTCCCAGGTTCGATTC
This sequence comes from Myotis daubentonii, assembly GCF_963259705.1. Classification (NCBI taxonomy): domain Eukaryota; kingdom Metazoa; phylum Chordata; class Mammalia; order Chiroptera; family Vespertilionidae; genus Myotis; species Myotis daubentonii. Next base: position 31,062,926 of record NC_081846.1, on the reverse strand, counting down.
TAGTCAAGGGCATGTACCTTGGTTGCGGGCACATCCCCAGTAGAGGGTGTGCAGGAGACAGCTGATTGATGTTTCTCTCTCATCGATGTTTCTAACTCTCTATCCCTCTCCCTTCCTCTCTGTAAAAAATCAATAAAATATATTAAAAAAAAAAAAAAAAGTAGTTAGCCTATATCAGTGGTTCTCAACCTTCTGGCCCTTTAAATACAGTTCCTCATGTTGTGACCCAACCATAAAATGATTTTCATTGCTACTTCATAACTTTAATGTTGCTACTGTTATGAATCATAATGTAAATATCTGACATGCAGGATGGTCTTAGGTGACCCCTGTGAAAGGGTCGTTGGACCGCCAAAGGGGTTGCAACCCACAGGTTGAGAACCACTGGCCTATATGGATGGCCCTATAAAGACTACTTGTGAGGGTGGGGTGTAGAAATGGGAGGCGCATTACATTGTGTGGGAGATATCTATATATATAAAAGGCTAATATGCAAAGTGTCCCCTCGGGAGTTCAACAGGGAGACCGGCAGTGCGATCACTTGCTATGAGGTGCACTGACCACCAGGGGGTGGTGTGGAATGAAGGAAGCCCCAATCAGCCCTGATTGCCGGCCAGGCCTAGGGATCCTACCTGTGCATGAATTTCGTGTGCTGGGCCTCTAGTTAGCTATAAAGTAATCTTTTTATAATGCCTTTTTAAAAAGTACATCCTCTCATATAGCAGAAATGTGTGATCTTTTCCATACCTGATGACAAGATGTGTCTTAAGTAATATTTATTCAACAAGCAATAGGATCTAAATTATACAGAGAAGTTAGTAAATATACTTCAAACAAGAAACCTTGAGAAAAAATTCTGTCCACAATAGCAGTTATTAAATAAAATGCATGACTACTGCATTTTATCTGACATAAATAATGCAACTGTGTCAGAAAGAAAAGAATACATTTAAGAAGACTTCTCGGGGTAAGAGATCAACCGAAGGACTTGTATGCATACATACAAGCATAACCAATGGACATAAGATACTGGGGGGTAGGAGAGGCCGGGGGATTGTTAAGGGCGGGGGAAAAAAGGAGACATATGTAATACTCTTTGTAATACTTTAAGCAATAAAACAATTAAAAAAAGACTTCTCTTACTTGGGTAAAAATATTTTTATATGAAGATATTTAATGGCAAAAAAAGCTTAGAAGTGTTACATATATGCAGTTTATTTCATTATGTAAAGAAAAAATAATCATAAAAGACTTATGCAAAAAATGTTAACAGTAACCAAATCTAAGTGATAAGATTATATAAATTTTTTAAAATTTCCAGTATTTCCTGCATTTAACAACTTTTTTTTAATTGAAAAAAGTTGACGTTGACTTGTCATATAAGCAAACAACAAATACCTGCTTACACAACTAACACAGGTTCTAAACTGTTTCCATAGATTCTAGACTTCAAATACAGCTAATTACTTGCTAGTAACGTTTTTAAATATACGAAATAAAGCTAGAGAATTTTGTTTCTGGCTCTCCTATAAAGATTTTCAGAACTAAAAATAAATAAATTTTACCTTTCTATGAAAAAGGTTCCATGTCCAACTTTCTATCCCAGAATATTAGCAACAATTTCATTTTTAAAATAATCAATTTAGATTGCTTTGCACAAATGTCATCTCAAAGAATTTATGTTCAGGTCAGTAATTCCAAAGTGCAGACACCTAATACACAATGCAAGAAGTTTTGATGCATTTTAGTGAACTGCACCAACAGAAACACCTTGGGTGGAGATGAGTTTATTTTAAACACATCTTTCCATTACTTCTTAAGTGCCTGATATCTCTAATGAAGCTTTTTGCAAAAGGTACTTAGCTTAGACTGGACGTGGACTTACTTAAATATCTGGGAAGCTGTCAGAATCGATCTCAAACTGCATCATATTCAAGTCACAGAATGCCAACTCTTCACTGGGCCTCCTTCTCCCCTTTCTTTCACAAGAGCGCCTGTAATACCCCCTAACTTACACTTCCGGGCTCATGAGTCACTGAGAAATGAGCTCTAAGTTTCCTGCAGAATGCCACTCAAACCGCTCCTCTCCAGCATTCAAGGTTCAGGTCCCCAAATCCCTCTGTAGCACACCCCCACTTCCCACCAAGGCCCTGGGCACCCAAATGAATTACCCACTATTTCCACACAATGCCTTTTTACCTTTGCCCTCTAGCTTTGCGGTTCCTCTCTACACGCTGTCTATTCTGCAACCCTCATTCCCAAATCCCATTAGGCCTCGAAGACTCCCCTAGGCACAGCCTCGCCCAGGAAGCCTTCCAGATTTCTGCGAGGCGGAAGCGACTGACGGGTCCCGTCTTCCCCGGGTGCCTTTCTAGCACCTTGCAGTTCTTTCACAAGACTTTGATCGCCGCCTTCCGGGTATCGGATTATCTGTGTCCGGCTCTTATCACCCACACCAGGGCGTAAGCTCCTCGCGGGAGGAGACCGCGGGCCCGGGTTCACCTTTGAATCCCTCCGGAGCCGACGACCAGGGCGCCGGCACGCAGTCAGCGCCCGGGCGGGTTCAACCGAACTCGGGAACGCTCCGGCCGCACAATTCCTCACCAGAAGTCAGTTAGGCATTTTCCCGAAAGGAACGGCACGGCGATACTATCTGCGTCCGGGGAGCAGAAAGTTTACCGGGGGCCCATGTTTGATGGGAGTGACAGCTGGCCCGGACCGCACTTCCCCGCCCTCCGGACTCCGGCCGGGACGTCCCCGCGCCGCCGCCTGCCCGGCCAGAGACCCGCGGAAGGGCGGCGGGAGAGCCCGGGTGCCCAGACCCCGCCGCAAGGCCCCTGGGCGCGGCGTCGGCGAGAGCAGGAGGGGAAGGCTCCGCGAGAGGCCGGGCCGCAGCGGCCCGAGAAAATGGAGGCAGCCCCGGGGCCGGTGACGGGCCGGGCAGGGCAGGCGGAAGCCGAGCCGGCGTCCGCGCCGCAAGCAGGGCAGGGCCCATGGTCACTCACGGGGTTGGGCCGGGCGGCTCCCTCTCAGCCTCCGCGTCGTCGCCGTCCCCGTCCTCGGCCGCCGCCGCCTCGGGCTGCTCGCTCGGTCCCCGCGGCACGGCTCGGTCGCTCGGCCCCTCCGTTGTCTTCCGCCTGCTCCTGCTCCCAATGACGGGCTCCCGCGGCGGCGGCGGCTGCGCGGGCAGATGGCGGCCCTGGGGCTCCCGCGGCGGCCGCCTCACTGCTGTTCTCGATCGCCTGGGCTGCGGCGGCTGCTGCTGCAGAGCCGGCGGCGCCTTTGCCTTCGCCCGGCTCCCGGAGACTCGGTCTCTCCCAGGCCGCGCCGCTCCCCGTTCCCGGACAGAGCCCGGCTTTGACGTGCGCACTGCGCAGCCGCCAAGGGCGCGACGTCGGGCGGCGCCGCAACGCCCCCTTCGGCCTCCGACGCCCCCTGGCGACCGGGCGGACTCGGCGCCGGAGTCCCTGGCCAGGTTGAGTTGGGAGGGGACGCAGAGAAATGCAGAAGCTGAGAATGGAGACTTCCTCTTCTTTCATCTGCCACTTAAATGTTGGTGCTCGGCCCCTTTTCTGTGTAAGCACGGTTCCTGGAGGAATCTCACGCTCACTTTCCACAACCACTTCCTCAACTCTTAACAAAGCTTTATTTCTGCTAAAGACCAAGAACTGACTTTGTGTAAATTGAAACTGTCATCCTTGTGAGGGACAGGTAACTCTCATTTTAGCGTCCTCTGAGAGAGAGTCTGTGTAGACAGTGATAGAATGGTCCAGATTAATAGGATTCAACAGCCTGGATTTAAACCCCAGCTCCAGCATTAGTCTCCATGGGTTATTTCCTGTCCCTATGTCTGGGTTTTTCACACACTCGTATAAGCATACAGGAACATAGGCTTATGAGGATGAAGGGGAAAAGGCATTGCAAAGCCCAGACAGCGGAGTCTGGAACTTAGAAATGTTGTACACGTTTACTTTTGTTTCTTTCTGTTGCCTTTTTTTTTTTTTTTTTTGTAGTTGGACACGGGTTTTGAGCATCTACTATGTGACAGACACTGTTCCAGGTGGTGGGGCAGTAAACAAAACATTCCCTGCTCCTGAGACAAACAATAAACAGCACATATATGACATTGGATGGTTTTCAGTGCTATGGAGAAAAGTAACACAGGCCAGGGAGGGAAAGAGTACAGAGTACTATTATTTATAGCTCTCCTGTACAGGTAGCTGCCACATGAATAAAGAGCATGTTATGCCCTATGTGCATGGAAAGGCAGAGGGAACAGCAAGGACCAAGGCCCTGAGGTGGGATGCCATGGACCCCAGCAAGGTGAGACCCCTGAGGGTGGGAAGAGAGCAGAGATGAGCAGAAAACAGGAACCATATAGGCTGAAATGAGATCTTTGTTGTTTTTACTCTGAATGAGATGGAAAGCTATTTGGAGGGTTTTGAGCAAAGAAAGGATGTGGTCTGACATTTTAAAAGGACCACCCTGGTTGTGCTGTGAAGACCAGTCTGAAGGGCATGAGGCTTTCAGCTGGGAAACCGATTAGAAAACTTTTGAAATAATCCAGTCGACAGAAGACAGGCTGGGTCTAGGAGGAGTAAAGAGTGGTTGGGTTCTACAGGCATTTAAAAGGTAGAGTGGACAGAATTTTATTTCTAAGGATTTGTTTGTTTGTTATGTTATCAAGCATCTGGAAATTACAATTTGGTAAAGTGGGGAAGACGAACAAGCAGATGTGAAGAGAAGAAATCGGGAATACATTTGGGGGCAATTTACTTTGAACTGCCTGTGAGACACCCAAGTAGGGAGATGGATATAGAAATCTGGGGTTTAGAGGAGAGGCCTGCGCTGGAGATAGAATTTTGGGAGTCCTCAGAGCAAGTAAAATCTCAAGACTCAATGGGATAATGTTTAGGGAGTGAGTGTTAATAAAGGGCAAAGCCAAGGGAAAGCAGGAAGCCCCCAACACTTGAGAGTTCAGGGAGAGATGACAAGGAACCAGCAAACGTCGCTGAGGAGAAGAGTCAGGGTGGCAAGAAAAGGCACAGGAGAGCTTCATGTGCTGGAAGAGCAAGGGATGGAGGATGGATCAATGACACCGATTCTGGCTAAGAGTTCAAGCAAGGTTGGTGTTGGTGATTGGCCATTGGCGTCAGGACCATAGAGGTAACTAGCGGCCTTGGTAGGAGCTGTTTCAGCAGAGGTGGGTGGAAAAGCCTGGCTGGAGTGGTCTCTAGAGAGAATGGGGCTCTAGAAAGAGAGGACATGAGTGTAGAGAACTCTCATGAAGTTTTATTCTAAAGAGGAGCAGAGAAATGAGGTGGCACCTGGAAAAGAATGTAGGGTCAAAGGAATGTTTGTTTGCTTGTTTTCTTTCTTTTTGTGTGTGTGTTTTTTATTTTAGGATGGGAGGCAACATCATCAGCTCAGAGCCTGGAGGGGAGGAGCTGTTGGAAGTTTGAGGGAAGAGGAGGAGTGAAGCAGGACTGGTCAGCAGGGTTATTCTGTGTTTTTCACCAGCCACAGGTTACTGGGAAGGCGCTGTATTCAACCAGGGTTATTTCTGTTAAGGAACTCCATGCAGAGAGAAAAAGCAAAGGAAGGAGTGTATACAAGAAAGTAATAATAGTAATAGCTGACTGTTGAATCCAAGCCAGATAGGAGGCAGTGAGGAAATGGGGGTGGAGGTGCAGGCAGTAGGAGGGAGACGTCCTGTAGGAGTTGGAGGACCCATGAAATGGTGGGTGAAAGGATTGTTGGAACCGGCACAGGACGGGGAGTGAGCTGGAATGAAGGAAGTGCTGGCTGGAGAGCCAGGTTGCTTACACTGAGGGAAGGAGCAGTTTTCAGTAAATGACAAGGCCTGGGGCAGCTCCTCAAACTATAATGTCCACATAATTAGCTTAATGACTGGGGCCTCCCGTTGAAATGCAGATAGTGATTCCATTGGTCTGGGAAGGGGGTAGGACGGTGCTGATTATTCTTGTTCTCATTGTATTCTTGATACAAAATCTCAATAAAGCAACTGACACAAAAAGAAAACTAGACTATTATTGCTAGTAAGTATATAGGGAAAACCTAAATAAAAAGTTTGAAATATAAATAAAATATCAGCACGTTAAAAGTAAAGTCCATCCCAACCACAGACAATTATCTCAAGCATATTAGAAGCTGTTAGAAAAGCCATAGCCGTGTAGGCCAGAGAGAAGTCAGCTGACTAAAAGGCCTGAGCCGGCTGGTCCCCGAGCTGCTCTTTGCTTCTTTCCAGTAACCATGGCAGGGAGGTGCCAGGCCATCCTGAAAGGCAGACTGGAAGTTTTATCTAATTTTGAAACTTTGGTCAATAAGGACTTTACCCCTACAGCTTTCTTTCTTTCCTTTTTTTTTTTTTTTTTAAAGATGGGAGTCCTCTTTTATTGTAATCCCAAAGGGCGGCCTTGATTGTGCTGACATCCCACAAAAACAAGTCAAGACCCAATTTCTCACAGAATGAGTGACTGCAGGGGGGTAGACAACCCCATATGCAAGTTTTTTATCCCTTTACTGAAAGGGTCAGAGCAAGATTCCAGCAAGACAGCAGAAATTTCTGCAGCAGGAACAAATTCTGAAGCCAAAGCAGAAGGAGCCCTGTCATTTGACCACTTAAATTTACACTTTCTTCCTTCCACTGGGCTCTCTGGAAAGCCCATCCTATTAATATATTTTTTTGTAGGCACAAGCTCTTTCTGGGAAATCCCTCCACCTCTTCACCTTGAAACCCTCTTCACAGAGGCACCTCACTCTCCTGTGCCGAGTCCATAGATCTCAGGGTCAAAAGGCAGGGTAGCCATTCTCCAGAGTCATGATTGGTCTTGTATAAATCTTCCGTCACTATCATTTCCCTTCCTCTCCTCTACTGAAGCTGGGTCATGAGATGAAGGCGCCTCCCCTCCTTAATCACACCACCTGTGAAAAGACTTTGGAGCCTGACTCACAGCTTCCCTTCTACCCCACTCCATACCTAGCTTTTCTTTGGCAACGTAAGTACTACTCATCTCATGTGTTGGATCATAGTTCCCTCCTATTCTCTGCCCCAGTGACCTTCACTTCCACTCCACTTCAACAATCACTCGGGTAGCCCCACCCGGGGTCTCTCGGTCACCACCACTGTACCTTTGAAGCTTGAACTTTATAACTCTCTTGTTTAATTGCTCCTCCCATCTACCCACCCTTCCCATAGCTTCATACCCACCAAACCTGCTCTAAAGCTCATTGAAACTTTGTTTACTCAACAAATACTTACTGAGAGCACATAATTACTGAGCACATGCAGTGGGAATGAGACATTGAGCAACTCAGTGAGCTTGTAGTCCAGGAGAGACACCTAAGTCAACAGGCAATAGTGAGACATGAAGCATGAATAAGATTTAGCCAGTTGGAGATGGAGAGAAATGCTCAAGGAAAACCATTCAAGTAGCACCAAAAGCCAGAAAGCACAGTGAATTTGGGGAAGTGCACATGAGTAGTTCAACCTGTAGAGTTTAGAGGAGGAGAATTTTTTTATTGCTATTGCCCCTCCCTCCCAGCTTTATTGAGATATTATTAACATATAACATATATAAGTTTAAGGTGTACAATATGATGATTGGATACATGTGTTAAAAAATTTACTTACTGATTTTAGAGAGAGGAAGGGGGAGAGAGATAGAGAGGAAGAGAGAGGAACATCGATTTGTTTTTCCACTTATTAATGCACTCATTGGTTGATTCTTGTATGTGCCCTGACCAGGGATCAAACCTGCAACCTTGGTGTATCAGGACAATGCTCTAAACAACTGAGTTTCCCTGCTAGGGCTAGAGCAGGGGTGGGCAAACTTTTTGACTCGAGGGCCACAATGGGTTCTTAAACTGGACCGGAGGGCCGGAACAAAAGCATGGATCGAGTGTTTGTGTGAACTAATATAAATTCAAAGTAAACATCATTACATAAAAGGGTACGGCCTTTTATTTCAATAGTTTTATTCATTTCAAACGGGCCGGATCCGGCCCGCGGGCCATAGTTTGTCCACGGCTGGGCTAGATACATGTTTATATTGCAAAATGATTACCACAGTGAGGTTAGTTAACACCTTCATCTCCTCACATAATTTTGATTTTGTGTATATGTGTGTGGTGATATCATTTAAGATCTACTCTCAATAACTTTCAATTATCTATTATAATAAAAGCCTAAGCGACTGTTACGGCGAAATGACCCAAACGACTGGTCATTATGATGTGTACTGACCACCAGGGGCAGAGGCTCAATGCAGGAGCTGCCCCCCTGGTTGTCAGTGCGCTCCCACAGTGGGAGCAGCTGCTCAGGCAAAAGCTGGGTTCGTAGCTGGCGAGTGCAGTGGTGGTGGCAGGAGCCTCTCCCACCTCCGTGGCAGTGCTAAGGAGCAGTGAGCCGAGTGGTAAGGAGCCTGCCACTAAGGAGCAGTGAACCGCAGCGAGCTGAGCGGTAAGGAGTGAGCAGGCAGGTGGTAAGGATTGAGGGATCCTGGATTGCAAGAGGGATGTCCGCCTGCTGGCTTAGGCCCAATCCCCCTGGGATGTCGGCAGGCAGACATCCCCCAAGGGGTCCTGGACTGTGAGAGGACAGGCCGGGATGAGGCATTCTTCCCCCTCCAGTGCATGGTTTTCGTGCACTGGGCCTCTAGTATAAAATATAGTCATCATGCTGAATATTAGATCCCCAGACCTTATTTATCTTATACCTGGGAATTTGTATCTTTTGATCAGACATCTCCCCATTTTCTCTACCCACAGCCCTTGGCAACCACCATTCTACCCTCTATTTCTATGAGCTCAGCTCTTTTAGAGTCTGCATATAAATGAGAATGTATAGTATTTGTCTTTCTCTGTAGAGCTTATTTCACTTAGAAAAATGCCCTCAAGGTCCATCCATACTGTCACTAATAGCAGGATTGAGGAGGGGAGTTGGCATAGGTAACGTTGGAGAGATGAGCAAAAGTCAAATAATGAAAAGCCATTTCATCCATGTTGAAGAGACTGAGTTTCAACATGAAGACAGTGGAGAGAGGTTGGATGAAGTGAACATTGAAACTTTAAGCCATGGAATGACAAGCTCAGGTGTGTACTTTAGATTTAGAAACACCATTCTGATCCTCTATGCCACGTGGATGAGAAGAAGGCCCGATCAGAGGTAGTGGGGTCAGTAGGAGTCAATGCCATTCTGGCAAGAGATAATGGGGCCTGAGCTAGGACTATGGCAGGGGGCACGGGCAAGAATGAAACAATTAGGAAAAAAGTATTTAGAAGGCAGTATTTGGTGATTTGATGCGTATATATGGTAGGAGAGAATGAAAAATATGGGATGGAAACCAGGCTTTTGGAGAGTATGGCTAGTTAGTTAGATGGACATCATCTAGGAGCAATCAGAAGACAGGAGGAAAACTAGGAGCGGGTTATGTTCCACAGGCACATTTCAAGAGAAAGAATAGTTTAGTGATGCGATAGGATCAAGTAATACGATAGGATCAAGGTTGGAAGCTATCAGTTGGATGTGGCAACAGGAGCATTTTAGTGACCTTGGAGAGAGCTGTACCGATGGAGCAATGGATGAAGAGACACTGGGATGGCAGTGGGTTTAGGTGTGAATGAGAGATTTGGAAATAATGTGCATTTTATGTGTATTTTCAAGACAGGAAAGTGGAAAGGAATGCCTGGTGAAGAGAGGGTCTAGAAGATAGCTGAGACTTGGGCATGTTTAAATACCGATGGGGTCTGGCCGGTGTTGCTCAGTGGTTGAGCACCAACCCAGGAACCAGGAGGTTACGGTTCCATTCCTGGTCAGGGTACATGCCTGGTTTTCGGGCTCAATCTCCAGTTGGGGGTGTGCAGGAGGCAGCCAGTTGATGTTTCTACCTCTATCTCCCTCTCCTTTCCTCTCTCAGAAAAAAAAAGAGAAAAATTTGAATTCCATCTCTTGCCTTGTCCAATGGTCAATCTTTACCAAATTTTCAATTCTTCCAGTTTTCTTCAGTATACAGCTACAATCCTCCAATCTAATGTTTTAATTTTTTCTTCCACTCACCTGACTTGGCATCACCAAGAACTAAAACTTGATTGCTCAGATCCCTACCAGACTCCCAGGTTGCTTTGCCTTTCCCTCCAAATTTAAGAAGCACAGTGAGCTGAAGGCTGGTGATTTGGCATTCACCTTGAAGGAACCAACACCACAGCAGACCGTGCACAGGGTTGTAATTCTCCCTGGACGCTGCTGCTGGACCACTAAGGAAGTCCAACAAAATGAGTCATGCATGCTTCCGATGAGAGATAACAAGACTATGCACAACATCACCAAGAACATAGACATCTTAGCTTCAAGGAATTCAAGGAGGTTCTGCAAGTCTCATCTCCATCCTTCCTCATGACACCCATTAGACTCTAAGATGATTCCCTTGTTTACCTGCCTCTATAAAACCCCAGGATCCCTCCCTTTTCTGTGAGATGCTCCTCATTAATGGATGTTCTCCTTATTGCAGTAGTTTGAATAAAATCATCTCCTTAATGACCAGGTGAAATTTGTGCTCCAGTTGAGGACCTCCCCTGGATGGCAGCCAGCAAGTCACTCTGACTTGTCCTGATAAGCTCCTGTGTCCTGAGGCTCTGTTCAGCTGTCCTATGACTTACCCCTGTGGACAACCACCATCTTAACAGCTCAAGACATGAGTAAACTGGCAGCGTGGCCCCAGCTCTGATTCTGGGAAGTCCTGTTTTAGCTGGAGCTCCCACTTTTCCTTCATTACAAAGACAGAAGTCCTGCCTGGCCTGCATGGCTCAATGGTTGAGCATAGACCTATGAACCAGTAAGTCACAGTTACATTCCCAGTCAGGACACATGCCCAGGTTGTGAAGTTGGTCCCCAGTGAGGGGAGTGCAGAAGGCAGCCAATCAATGGTTCTCTCTCATCACTGATGTTTCTATCTCTCCCTCTCCCTTCCTCTCTCAAATCAATAAAAAAAAATATATTTTTTAAAAAGACAACAGTCCTGGTGGGTGTGGTCAAAAACATGCTAACGACTCCCTATAGTAAAGTTTCTTCTAGATTGTCGTGGTTGAAAGACCTGAGCTTCAAAAAATGAATATACCCATTTAGCTATGCTTCTAGTATTGTTACTGTCATAACTAGCTAGCTAATATTAAAGTAGGAAGAAAGCAAAGGGGGAGGCCAGACATTATAAGCATTGCCACAGTGTCTGAGGAACAGTACATGAGGTACACAAAATGTGTTGGAGATGACCCAGATCAAATCCATCAAGCTGAAACTTGATTTCCTCTAGGCAATTTCACCAGGAATCTGCAACTTCATGCTCCACAGGCTTTAATACAGGCATATATGACTGAAGGGTGACTAAGAACCTCTGGCAGCGTGAGCACTTGCCTACTTTCTGGAAGAAGAGGTATTTAGGGGTCAGGGGAATGGGATGAGGCACCAGAGACACACTCAGGCAGTGGCTTTGGCTGGAATCCAACCTTCTTAAGATTCTGCTACAGTTGGAAGAGAGCCCAGGGAAGCTGCCACCCACTGCTTCCAGAAAGGATTGTTCACATCTAGAATGGTACAGAAGACAGGCTCTCTCCAGTCCAGGTGTGGTCCAGATGACAGCATGCCCTGGCATATGCCCGGACTGGTGCAGCTAGGATGTAGGTGATGGACTTGGTACCTGGCCGCCACTTGCCAGCAGGGCCTCCAACAAGGAACTGCAATATCTCTGGCTGTCTTAGGATTGATGCAGAAGATATTATTTCTATTGCCACAGTGTCTGAGGAATAGTAGATGAGGTACACAAAGTGTGATGGAGATGACCCAGATCAAATCCATCAAGCTGAAACTCGATTTCCTCTAGACTGAGGATCCATGTGTCTAGTCACAATTTCAGTGCAGCTTCTGCAAACCCTAATGCATCCAGTCATGCTGATTCCACATTCACAGCATGCTCTACCAGCCACCTCCGGGACCATTCACAAAATTTCCAGCTACTTCTCCAACCACCCCAGGGATAGGGACTGACTATGCTATAAACAAAGTTTCAAATTAAAAGATATAAAATTACTTTCAAAATGTATAAAATAGCCCTAGCCAGTTTGGCTCAGTGGATAGAGCATTGGTCTGTGGACTGAAGGGTCCCAGGTTTGATTCCAGTCAAGGACATGTACGTTTGTTGCGGGCACATCCCCCGTAGGAGGTGTGCAGGAGGCAGCTGATCGATGTTTCTCTCTCATCGATGTTTCTCTCTATCCCCCTCCCTTCCTCTCTGTAAAAAATCAATAAAATATATTTAAAAAAGCAAAATGTATAAAATACAAACAATGTAACATTGTTATTAGAAGTGTTTATAGTTTGTAGATATGAGTTGATCATAGGTGTTCAGTGGACCAAGCCTATTTTATGATGATCATACCACAAACCACCTCAGAGCACGGGCTAGGTTATGGGTAGATGAGATACCTCTAAAAACAAAATCCCATCCCATTCACCAATAATCATTGTATGTCCCTGATTAAAATTACCAAGCAAATTAACCCTAACACTATGGGATGTTTTTAAATAAAAATTACCTCACAACCAGCCCAATTTCTATCTCAGCTTTCAAATGTAAATTTCATCACTGACTGCTTTAACAAAAATTATCTCTAAAGAAGTCATCTTGATTAAATTAAAGGACAAATTACATCATGGAAAATATTTATAAACATGTTGCTATTTGCCAAGCTATCTTATGATCAAAAACTCAGTTCTGCATTTTTGTAGAATCTGTATTTTTTTAATGTAAATTTGCAATACAACTTTATACCTTCACTTAGCAGAACTGGATACACTTTACCTAATCATGCACTGAATTATACACAAAACTGAGCATCTTCACGTTTGCTCTCTTCTGCCATAGAGGTAACATAACAATTGGCCATTCAATTCCCAAAACAATTCGTTAATAATTCCCTTTCCTTAAAATAAGGAATGTCCTGCCCTAACCGGTTTGGCTCAGTGGATAGAGCGTTGGCCTGTGGACTGAAGGGTCCCAGGTTCGATTCGGGTTAAGGGCATGTACCTTGGTTGCGGGCACATCCCCAGTAGAGGGTGTGCAGGAGGTAGCTGATCAATGTTTCTCTCTCATTGATGTTTCTAACTCTCTATCCCTCTCCCTTCCTCTCTGTAAAAAATTAATAAAATATATATTTTAAAAAATAAGGAATGTCCTGAGTCACTATTTACCCAAGTTTCTTTATAAGCTTATTTTTTAATGTCCTTCCCTGATTCTTATCATTTTGATCTGAAAAAACCATAAACATTTGACATCCTGTAGAAGTTCTCCAGATCAATACAAATCAAACCCTGATTTGCCTTTAAATATTATCCCACTCCATTAAGAAATGAAATCCTTAGGGGGCATAAATGGTGGTGGGGGAAAAAGAAAAGAAATCCTTTTATAAAAAGCACTTCAAAAACCAAACTAAACTTTCAAGTGTTAAACTCAAGTACAAATACCCAGATAATCACACACTAAGACCACTCCAAACAATTCAAATTGATGCAATTCAAATAGAGCACATCACTTGTGGTGGGGGTGGGGTGAGGATGGACAGCAAGGGGGAGGAGCTGGATCTAAACCGGGGGTAAATTTGGGCATTCTTTCCCATGTACCTAACAGAGTTCCTTCATTTCTTTACAAATCAGTGGGGAGCTTTGTACCAAACAAAGGTCTCTATCTTTTCAATGAAAAAGAAAAGTTTTATATTTTCAATTTCCAATTTTACAATAATCAAAGTTCATGGCTTCTCGACTCTTCCAGTCTCTGGTTCTCTGAGGCTAAGGATTATTTGTTATCCTGGATGTTCTTTGCTCCTTGCTGAGTCATTCATGAGGCCTGATCTTGCATTCGGGCTCCCTGCCTTTCCCCGGCTTGAAGCCAGCATCTCCTACAGTTCAATTGTGATTGTACAGTTCCAATGAAGTCATCAGTTAATATTACGGCTTTAACTTCTCTCGGTGTTCTCTCTCTCCCCCACTCCTCTGCGCCCCCTCATCTAGCCTTTATGCCAGTCCCACCTGCAAAATTAGCTCATTTCACCCAACAAGTCATGCAAGGGCACTTCCTAAAGCCCATAATGACAGCTGTACAGAGTCTGCGGATAGAAATCAAGCAATTCACAAAGAGTCTGAAGACTGTTTTTCTTTTTCTATCATGAAGTAATACGTTTAAAATAGCAATTATTTTGAGACTCTACTCTGCCCAGGTCCTATGCCAGAGGCATTACCTCCGTTAATAGCTGATCCTAAAACAAAAGGGAAATACTGTATTTTATCAAATATAGGACACTTGGGGTGTAGTACTCATAGCTACATGTTGCAACGTTATGAAAAAACAACCTGTAAGCAATATTGTAACCTGCCATTGATTGCAAATTGCATCCTCATTTCGGAGATGTTAAAATGTGAAAAGAAAGTGCATCTTAGAATTGATGATGAAGAATTAATTTTGCAGACAAGGAAGCTGAAGTTTAGAGAAGCCGGGTACTGTGGCCACAGCCACAGAGCTGGTGAGAGGCAGAGCTGGGTTTTAAATGCGTCGTGTCCACCACCCTCCCAGAGGTTTGAAGCCTTTTTTCCTGAGTAGTTTCTTTTTCCTTTGCCGGCCTGTTCTCAGGCAACAGTTTCTAAGCCCTCTATCCTGGAAAACAGGCTCCCTTCAGTTACCAGACAGCTAACAGAGCTAAAACAACTGCCTTTTTGAGATTGCTTCCCCTCTTCATGGGGCCTAATTATAGAGACTGCAGATTCTGCTGCCGCTACATTATTTTTGGCGGTAGTAGGGTCATGGGGTTGGGACGGGGTGTTGGTGATGGCTATGCGACCTTTGCCTTCTCCCCCACAGCTCCTGGCTTCCCTACTTCTTGCCCCAAGGCAGCTGAGGGAGGGCCACAGGGCTTGCAAGTGAATTAATAAAAGCTGGTTTATTAATGGAGGGCACTCCTCCACCCAAACACCTTCTCCTATCAGACCTTCTTGCTCTTTTCTGTCAAATGAGCTGCCGCACCAATTGCTAAGTCAATTTCACCGCTTCCACCTCTGAATTGATGCTCTCTGTCTCCGGACGTGAATCCACTTGCTGAGCCCACTTGCCCACCTACTCAGGTCAGTCGTTCAGTATTTAGTGAACACCTACTACACACAGGTACTCTGAAGGTGACTGCTACACCAACACACACACAGTTTCTGCCCTTATGGGGTTCATAGCCTAAGGAAAAGGACACATGTCATCAAAGAAGCTTGTAAACAACTGTAAAATGACAATTGTGATAAGAGGTTTTAGAAAGAGCTGTGGCAGAGACGGGCAGCATCACCACATATTCTGTGTGCTTCCCTACATTTCCCATCTCCCCTCCTTAGAGTGTGGGTTGGGGCCATGTGATTAATTTTGGCCAAGGACCTTGAGTGGGTGTGATGTGGGTCACCTCCAGGAAAAGACTTTAAGACCTGGTGTGTCTCTTTCAACCTTCTCTGCTCTGCCTTGAATGCCTTGGGCACCGTGGAGATGGTGTAGCTATGAGATGAAGGAGGGCTACCCAAGTCACATTGAACTTAACAATTAAGGGAAATAAACCGCTGTTGTGCTTGCTCACTGAGAACTCAGGCTTGACTTGGTAGCAGCTGCAATTACCTTAACTAATACAGAATTATTTCCTGTGAGGGAAAACGGAAAGAACTGAGCAGGCAAAGGGCCAGGAGAGGCATCCTCATCCTTAGGAAAGTGATGCTTAGGCCAGGGTCCAAAGTAAGAGTGGGAGTTAGCCTGGAGAACAGTCTGGGGAGGAGCATTCTAGACTGACAGCTTATGTGAAGGCCCTGTGGTGAGAGGGTGTGTTTGATGGAGTGGGCAAAGGGCAGAGGGACAGGAGGAGCTCAGTCACCCACACTCTGGCTGATCTGAGACAAAGCCTGACATCCTGGCCACACACTGGGACACCACTGCTGCCCAGGTCCTCTGGACTGCCATGGGCTGCAGAACAGGTCACCTAGGTTTGAAATGGGATCAACTTTACCCTCCCATCTCCTTGGCCCTCACAGCCAGTTAGTAGCTACTTGGGCAGTGTCTTGCCCATGGTTTGCCTCTGTGTTGCCTTGGCTGTTCTGCTCAGAGGACCAGAAGGCCCTGAGGAGGGGGTTTGGTGGGGGGAGGTCAGGGGTCCTGGGAAGCTCTTACCCAGCATTGCTGGGAGACAAAACCCGAGTCTCAACCCTTGGGGACAGGGCAAGATTGCTTTCACAGCTCAGAGGAACTAGTGCAGCAGATCTCATCTTTGCCTGACCACTGTCCAGTTCCCCCTTCTTCCTTGAATTTGGTTCCATGCAGAGCTGAGTTCAGGCTCAGGGTTTAACTATCATGGCAGCCTTGTCCTCACTTCTGCATTCAGGAAAGGCCATGTGTCTTAGTTCTCTCCAGGACACCTCAGTGGAAATCTGCTGGGGGTGAGAAAGTGTTTTTTTGGAAAAGCATTTGCTTTCTTGATACCCTGGGACATAATGGCTGGTATCATCTTCCTTACTTGACTGTAGATGTGATGGCTGGAGCAGGGGCAGTTATATTTGAACAATGAGGAAATAGGTGACAGTGGCCATCCTGCCTTCAAAGCTATTGAACTATTAGAAACATCTGTCTACCCTGGACTTACTATGTATACCCCTTGCTCATGTAAACCACTGAGGTCATTTTCTGTTGCTTGCAGCTGAATGTCATTCTTACCTGAGACACCTATCCAGGAGCCTAGCCTCAGAATTCTTTGCTATCCTCAATTCCAGTGACTCTTATCTCTGCTCCATTTCAGCACCATCTTACATTTTGATCCTAGACCTGTTGTCACCTGTTGCCTGAAATACCTGAAAAAACTGCTAATTTTCTGACCCAGACTCAGATCTTTCTTTCTTCCTGGGTTGACTGTAGAAGAAAGCTACTCATTTAGAACTGGAGGGTTACTCTGGACTCTCTTTGGAAAGGGTCAGGACCTACAGGTAAGCTCTCGTTCACATTTCTTCCCAGTGTTCATCTTGGGTTGAGCACTGCTACTGCTCCCATCACCCTGCTTTCCTTGTGTTTCACACAGACCTGCCCATCTTCCCTGGTGTCCAGGAGGAGGCATCCCTCCTCAGGGTCAAGTCAGCCCTCCCAAGTGCACTGGATTGTGTTCCCTCTGATGCTCCAGGACTCACTCCACCTACTCCTATCTCCCTCTGATGTCTGCAACCTCTCTCCCCTCCTAGAAACATACTCAAGCTTCTCCTTTCTCCAAAGCACCTTCCTTGGACCCTGTTCTCTTCCCTTTCCTTTGCCCTGAGCTTGATAAAAGAGTCATCTTCACTAGGACATTCCATCCCTCCCCACAGCATTCTCTCCCGACAGCTCCGCTATAACTACTTTGGTCTCCAGTGACTTCCAGATTATCAAGAAAACTGGATACATTTCAGTCCTTATCTTTCTGGACTGCTTTATTGATCTGATACTCTCATTCCTGAGACTTACCATTTCCTTGGTTCCCAAGACAATCTTCACCTGGTGTTCCTTCTATTCGTCAACCTATTCTTCAGAGACTCCTTGATGGAGGCTGGGGTCTTAAGATCCCAGCCTTGCTCTTTGGGGTTCTATACTCAGTGCGGGGCTCTTCTCTCTCACACTGCCTCACTTCTCATCCACCTTAGAATTTCTGTCACCTCTATGCCGCCAATGCTCTGATAGATATCTTCAGCCTTCATAGGGCATCTAAGGTTTTAAATGTTTTCTTTTACCCATGGAATGCATCTTTCGCTGCTCCATGAACACTGCCACACGGCTGACCAACCACCAAGTCCAAGTTCATCAGTATGACATGTGTGCCCTTGGGTCTTGGCTCCTGCTCTTTCTTCAATCTTACTCACTGTCTAGTCATCCCCAACTCGCAGGATGTCCCAGGGCATGCCACGATGCCTCATACCTCTACCTGTGATATGTGCAGCCTGGAACGCCCTTCCGCTCCTTGCTTCTCAGCTTCATCTTACTCATCTTTGGTGCTCACCTGAGGCATCATCATTCTTTGTCAGGAAGCTTCACCTCTCTGGTGTCCTCAGGCAGAGCCACATGCCCCTCTCCCAGGCATGCCTCCATGCCTCCACCACCACATATATCTTAGCATTCTCTCAAATGGCCAGACCCAGCCAGCCTGTCTGTCTCTCCTGGTCTCTCCTGGTCTCTCTCTCTCTCTCTCTCTCTCTCTCTCTCTCTCTCTGTCCTCACACACAACTTTCCATAGCTTTGTCTCTGTCTCTCGTAGCCTCCATCCCTCTGTCCTTTGCACACTTGCTCTACCTCTCTTGGCAGCCAGGAACTTTGCCTTGCCTGTGGCGCTGACTCCAGCTCTATGTCCTCTCCCTGCTGCAGTGCTCATGAGGCAGCTTCCAAGCAGCAGCAACACCTCTGGGACTCTGGGACTCACTTCCACATCCCGGGAGAAAGTGATTGGGCCACCTTGGATGAGAGATTATCTGTGGGAAAATTAGGGTTAGGAGCAGGAGAGGAATTTCTTGGAACATAGGGTGCCTATCTGAGCTGTGGCCTGGAAGGAAATGATTCTCATCTCTAGTATAACTGATTTTAAAAAAATCATGAAAAGAAACTTCTAGAAAACAGCACTAAAGCTGGCCCCTTCCCCCCGGTCCAGAGCCAGCTTCTTGGAGTGGATTATGGTTCTTATGAGGCTATCTGGGCAGGGATGTCTTCTAGTACATCTGGATGTTGATGCCACATTGGGATTCATACCTTCATCAAAAATCAGCTCATTAATTCTTTGTCCAAAGTCCCTTTCTTTAAAGGCTGGCAGAACATTATTGGCTGGGTCCCCAGATTGCTTTCAAGAAGGGCTATGCAGGTTGCTTGGGTGGTCCTGGAGTCTAGTGGAAGCCCTGCCTTGACTTTCTTGGGCCTTCACTCCTTGGAGACTGGTTGGATGATCTGGAGAGGGGAGGCATGGGTTCAGACACCCAAGGGACCTCTGGGCTCTCAAGGGGCAAGTGGCTGTGCATGTGGCAGGCCTGGTGGAGAGGACCACTCAGTAGGTACCCTGCTACACCTGAGGTCCAAGGAGAAACACAACCAAATGGCTGTCTTTCAGGAGTGAAAGAGACACACCCATAAGTGACTTCCCCCTGTCTCCTTATGCTTGCTGCTTTGTTTAATCCTCATAGAACTTTGAGTCTGACATGCCATGTAGTTTATTTTACTTATTTTCTGTCTCCCTTTCACATGCTCTAGAAAGCAGATTCCATAACGCAGGGATTCTTTTCTTTCTTTTGCTCATTGCTGCATCCCTGGGACCTAGAACAGATGCATAGTAGGTACATAAATATTTGTGGAAGGAATGGATGAAATATAGGTGTCAGCTCTGTTCAGGGTGCCAGACAAGTCCATACTAAAGATTCAGAGATGGCTTTCTGCAGCCAGCGTGCCTAACCTGAATCTCTAAGCATCAACCAGGTGAACCCAGGTAGGAAGAGGAAAGAAGGCACCACAAGCAAAGAGTCAAAGGAAGGACCAGCCTGGAATATACTTGGACTGGCTGCCCTCAGTGCAGAAAGGTTACTGGGTGTAGCTGTGGGCGAGGCCCAGGCAGCCGGGTACAGATCAGATGAAGTAGAGCTGAAGTCCCAGGTGTCCCAGTGTTGGTATTCAGTGTAGGACTAAGAGGGGGACCATGGTGTCTGATGGCCTCTCCCAGGAACCAAATAGCCAAGCCCCTCTGCTGTCAATCACACTGGACCACAGAGCTGGGTACACTTTGGGACATGTGAGAAGCTTAGGATCTTGGTCAGCAGAAGGACAGAAGGGGCCAGGATCTGGCAATAAGCACCAGAGATGGCACAGGATTCCAAGTGTCAGGAGGACAGTGAATGGGTGGAGACTTCAACCCAACTCCTGGCTTTGGCTGCCATTGCTTCTGGGAAAGGGCCCTGCATAGAAGAAGGTTTCCTTGTTCTCACTGGGGATGGTGCCACTGCTCCACTTTCAGCCCAGGCAGCAGAGGACCCCACCCTCGGCCTCCCAATGTCTGAATGCTCACTTTACAATGTCTTGCTAAGCCGTGGTCTCTAAACGCCACTCTGGGAGCACCTGGGCCAGTCCACAGGCTGAGGCCCACATCCTAAGCTTTCCTGTTGAACCTGGACCCTGAGTCCTGCCACTACCTGTTCTCATGGGTAAGTTTCCCTTTGAGGCCCTTCCTGCCACCAGTCCTCATTTGGGGCAGTTTCATTTCATCAGAGATGCTTTTATGGTGAAGTTCAAATGCTCAGGGCTAGGGTGTAGGTTGCTTTTGTTCTGGGAGGCTCCTTGACCTCTATGCAAATGTGCGTACTTGTTCCAGGCCAGCTCAGTAGAGCCAAGGGACAGAGTGGTGACCATGAACACCATGGCCCCTGCATCCCTGGAGACCAATGCACCCCTGTCTCGCCCCACCCAGCTCCTACTGGGGCAGAAGGCCCCTCTGAGGCAGGCTTGGAGCCTGCACTTGGTTCTACCCTTAATGCTTTGCTTATACCCCACCTCCACCCCCTTTTTTTCTGGGAAGCTCCCAATCTAGACTGACAGCTCCTTCAAGGTCTTGCCTGTGATTCCAGGAACCAAAGGGTGGCTCAGGCAGAGCTCAGATGTGGGTGGGCCTCCCCTAACCAAGATATTCCCTCAGATTGGTGCAGATGTGACTGCATCCCAGGCAGGTACAGACAGCCTTCCCCAGAGGCCTGGGTATGGACGAGGGGTGAGGTAGGGTGTGGAGAGGAGGAGAAGGGGTCCCTCTACTCTCTGCCTGCTCTTGTTTGTATCCTATCTACCTTCCACTAGTTGGGATGACTCTGGACTGCTTTGACCCCTTCCCCTCTCTCTGCCTCTGTTCACTATTTGCTGGGCTGGAGGAGCCAGCTCTCCCCTGGCTTCCAAAAGAATGGGGAGGGCCCAGCCGGTGTGGCTCAGTGGTTGAACATCAACCTATGAACCAGGAGGTCAGGTTTAATTCCTGGTCAGGGCACATGTTGGGGCTGCAGGCTGGATCCCAAGGGTGGGGCGTGCAGGAGGCAGCTGATCAATAATTCTCATCATTGATGTTTCTATCTCTCCCTCTCCCTTCCTCTCTGAAATAAATATATATATATTTTAAAAAGGACTAGGAGAAAACATTTTGTTAAAAGTTAACTTGGGAGGGAGAGAAAGAGTAATTTAGCATATCTTTTTATAAAGCAATATAGTCTGACTTTCAAGGCTTATTTTTTTTCCTTTAACTTTCCTTTTTCTTCTTAATTTAACTTCTGTAACAAATCCTAAAATTTTTCCCAGGCAGATCAATGGAGCACAGGCTAAGGTGGAGATTCAAGGTCTCATTAATATTGTTCAAATCCATTGCACACTTTTCTACTCATTCATTTCTCACGTACAAAGTTCTCACTCTAAAACAACAGTTATGTTTGTTTGAAGAAGAACTGAGCTCTCCTCTTTATTTCCTTCATCATATTTCTGGATAATGAACGAGTCAGATAATGAAGGAATCCGTTGGGGGCAGCCCTTTGTGTGCTCCTCTCCAGTTCCATCCTCCCGGTTCCATTTCTGGCCTCCCTTGTATCCCACACAGCTGTCCTACATAATACAGAAGAATGTGGGGTGTCTACCTCCGGTCTGCTGTGGAAAATCCGTTCCCCTGGGAGACAATGCCAGGACCTCAGACACAGCCTGAACAGCAGGGAGCACACTCCATGAAGTTGTCAAGGGGACACTAATGGGTGGGTCCGGATACTCCCCTGCACTCTGCCTTCTGGACATTTGCTTGGGGTGGGGAGGGGGAAGGAGGGGATGATAAAGGAGAAATAAGCCACATTTCTGCATACCTGCTGTGCTCACTGAGTATTTATGGAGCACCTGTTGTGTGTCATCCAGAGAGAAGGCTAGGAGAGACAATTGGGTCCCTTGCTCTGTGGGATGCCCTGTGTAGGGGGAGGCAAAGCTTGTACCTGGAGTAAAACCATAGCAATGCTGATACAGCAGTTCCATCCACCACCCTCTCCAATGTGGTAGGAACCCATGCAGCCCCCTTTCCCGTCTTTGGCATCTAGTGCTAAGAAATCTGAGACTTGGTTCCCAAGTGACCGGTTCAGATCCTGCCTCTGTTTTACTTACTAGTTGTGCCACTTTTGTGCATCTTTCTGAGCCTCAATTTCCTTATCTATAAATTGGGGATTATACTAGTGCTCACTCATACGGTTTTGTGAAGATGAGGTGAGATTGTGTTTGGAGGGGCTTAGCTCAGTACCTGGAACCCTAGGAGTCAGAGATTCTGTGGTGATTCCGATCTTTACCTGCCCCGAGTCTGAAACAGACTTTGGCTGTGAGTTCTGAGCTATAAGGTAAATATGGGGAGGGTTTGGGGCTTTGGTTAAAGAATAAGATTAACCCACAGGGAGGAAATAGAGGACAAATTAAGAGCCAAATTGGGATACTTGCCACAAATATATTAGGGATTTATATAAGAAGAAAAGCTGGGAGGACTTGGAGGGCTAAGGAGGTCTGGTCTCAGAGCAGCTGGAGCTGGTGACCAATGGACCAGAGGGACCTCCTCTAATTAAATAAAGGCCATTATTTCGAGGCCAAGTTAGGACCGATTCATGCTGAGCCCCGTTGCAGGCCCAGAAGGTGGGCACTGAACACTTTCCACTGCCCCAAGGCAGTTTGCACTTGGATTTATGAAGCACCTACTATGTGCTAAACATACATTTACAGGACAGCTCCAGCTTCACAAGACATCATTTTGGGAAGTATAAAAATATAACTTGGAGACTTGCTGTTAAATATATACCTGGAGGCTTCCTGGGGAGGTGTTTAGCGCAGCTGAAAAGCTCTCTTGTTTTCCTGTGATGGGAACCCAATTTAGAAGTTTCTCAGAACAAATCTAGGCTTGGTTTCGTATGGCTGTCCTCTGTAACCCCTGACCCTCCCTTATTTTTCTAGTCTTGCAAAGCTTCTTTATTTAGAAAAAGTATTAGGTACAACTTTTTTTTTTTTTTTATTCAAATACCCATGAAAGCTGGTTTTGTGGTTATGTGGGAGAATAGATAATTTTTAGGAGATAGAGCTGGAGCCTTTAGAGCTGACGTGTCATGATGTCTGGACTCACTATCAAATGTTTCAAATACAGAGAGTTAGAGAATAAGGCAATTTGTGGAACCTAGACGGAGGGTTTATGACTGTTGTCCTATCCTTTTCATTTTCCTCTATGTTTGGAAATTGTCAAGTGAAAAGGTGAGGAAAACTCATTGAGCCACAAGAGCAAAAATGAGGTAAGAACAGCCTTCCCTCCTGGCTGGGGGCTTCGGCTCTAGCCTGGCTCACTTCCCTTTTCATGGTGGGAGCCGGAGAGTTTTCCTGGCCACACTTCAGAGCTCTTCAAAACTGGGCATTCCGCTGCTCACCACAGGCCTCCCCTTTCTGCTCTCGGCCTGGGGCCACCTCCCTGCCTCTGGCTGGCTTTCTCCTCAGCCTGCTGGACTTTCCGAGGGCCCTGCCCTGACTGTTGTGGCCACAGAGAAGCAGCCCCCAGAGGAGGCTGAGCAGGGATGGAGAAAGAGCCTCCTACCTTTAAAGTTTCTAGATGTGGGTTCTTGTAGGGACATGTTGCATAAACTTGAGAATTCCTGAGCCAGCCGCTGTTAGTCCCAAGTCTTGGGCAGAGAGCTGGGGAACAGGACAGAAGATGGGGTCATTGTTGTTGGCGGCTCAGGGGGTCGGAGGGTGGGTAGGGGGTAAGGAGGTGGGGAGGTTGAGGAGGCAGGTCTTGTGGAGGAAATATGGTTGCACTGGACTTACTGAGAGATTTATGCCTTGTTGATGGAGTTTCAAGGGTGACTTAAACTTCACTCTTTCGACCTTATGTGCTAACTTTAGACCTAACTTCCGTGTAACATGTGATGGCACTATGTAATTAAGTGTTCATTCATTCGTTCATTCATTCCATCCACCCTGACCGAGTGCTAATTTTAGACCCTGTGCTGGGGACACAGGGCTCCACTATGCCTGCAGACTACAGTTGCCCCAGACACTGGGGGAGAAAAGCTCTCTGCAGGAAGTAGTGGAAAGGGCAGGTTTCCTCAGCGGGGTGGGAATGCGCAGGTAAAAGGGGCTGAAATTAGACAGCCTTTCTTAGAGCATAGGTGTGGGGGATACCATGAGTGAAGGCACCATCTGATCAGTGTGCATTTTCTGGGTGGATGGAGATTAGTGGGCCTCAGTTAAGCTGGGAAAAACCTAAAATTAGCCCCACCAGCTGGGCCTGGGCTGTGAGGGACTCCTTATCCCCCTGGCCTCCTCAGGTTTCAGAAAGCACGAGTGTGCAGGGACAGCGTGTTTTGCCCAGGTCACAGCAGGCAGAACAGGTCGCCCGGGGCCAGGCCAAGCAAGGGTGCAGCTCCCAGCTGGAAGAAGGTGGTCTCCCACGGGGGAGAGGGGGTCCCCAGTGCCGCAGGGTCTGGCAAGAGGGAAGGGGGAGTCCCTGCCTTTCCCCTCTTTTTAACAATGCTTCCTCTTTCACTTCCTCATTCCCCTTCCAGATCTGCAGGCTCTGCTCTGTGGCCAGGAGCAGACCAGAGTGCTGTCTGGGCCAGCAAACCAGAGGCTGCACAGGGACAGCCAACCAGGGGGCAGAGGCCTGGACAGGCACCTTTCTAGGGCCCTGAGGAAGGAACCAGGACATCTCATCCTCACCCACCGTACCCTGTGCCAACCTCCTCTCTGACCTTATCAGCAATTCTCTCTATTAGTCACCACCAGCAGAGAGGGGGTACTGTTGTTTGAGAGGCTAATCTTGCCTTCGAAGGTGCTGGAGTTGATCTGGGCAGATAAGGAGCAGCAAGTGGCATGGCGTGAGTGGGGGTGGGAAGTTGATGGCCCAGTCTCGTGGTGGTGGCATAGTGGGAACTGGGGAGCTGGGCAACCTTTTCAGTGTCTCCATTGCTTTCCCATGAAGTGCCCCTCCCCATGTGAGACATCCACAATGTGGCTCCTGTTATGGGCTAAATCATGTCCCTTCCCAATTCATTTGTTCAAGTTCTAACCCCCGGTACCTATGAAAGTGACTGTATTTGGAGATAGGGTCTTTAGTTATGAAAAAAATGAAGAAAGAAAAGAAAGGTAATTATGTTCCCCTAGCTGGTGTGGCTCAGTTGGTTGGGCCTCGTCCCGTACACCAAAAGGTGGTGGGTTCGATCCCTGGTCAGGGAGCATGAGGGAGGCAACCAATCGCTGTTTCTCTCTCACATGGATGTTTCTCTCTCTCTCTCTCTTTCTCTCCCCCTTCCTCTCTCTAAAATCAATCTACACTAATAAAAGAGAAAAATGGTAATTGGCGTACGACGATACCCTTTTCATTGGCTAATCAGGGCTATATGCAAATTAACTGCCAACTATGATTGGCAGTCAACTGCCAACAAGATGGCAGTTAATTTGCATATGTAGGCACAATGCAGGGAGGCGAAAGGGAAAGCAGGAAGAAGCCCCCTGCCACTGACAGCGATCAGAAACCCAGGGGGGAGCTAAGATCTGGGGGGCAGGGCAAAGGCGGCCCTGGGGCCGCCTTTGCCCTGCCCCCCAGCCATGATCGGAGAAATCAGGCGCCTTTGCTGCCCTGGCCAGTGATAGCAGGAAGTAGGGGTGGAGCCAGCGATGGGAGCTGGACACGGTCGAAGCTGGCAGTCCCGGGAGCTAGGGGTCCCTTGCCTGGGCCTAAAGCGGAGCCCGCGATCGTGGGGCTGCTGCAGCTGCGGGTCCCCGCTGCCCGAGCTGGACGCCTCAGCCAGAGGCGTTAGGCCTGGGCAGGAGCGGAGCCTGCAACTGCGGGGAGCTGGGGGTCCCCTGCCCAGGCCTGACACCTCTGCCGGAGGCCTCAGGCCTGGTCAAGGGGCCGATCCGGTGATTGGTGATCGGAGGGTGATGAGGGTCAACTCCTCTGGCCGAGGCATCAGGCCTGGGCGGGGGGCTGAGCCGGGGATTGAGGGGATAGGATGGTCCCCTTGCCCAGGCCTGAAGCCTGGGTCAGAGGCGTCAGGCTTGGGCGGGGGGTGGAGCAAGCGATCAGAGGGAGATGGGGGTCCCCTGCCCAGGCATGATTCCTGGGCCAGAGGCCTCAGGCCTGGGTGGGGGCCAGAGCCAGTGATCGGGGGGAGGTGGGGGTCCCCTGTCCAAGCCTGACACCTCTGGCTGAGGCATCAGGCCTGGGCAAGGGGAAGAGCCAGCAATCGGAGGGGCTGGGGGCAGAACCAGTGATGGGGGGAAATGAGGGTCCCCTGCCCAGGCCTGACACCTCTGTCAGAGGCGTCAGGCCTGGGCAAGGGGCAGATCCTGCGATTGGAGGGTGATGGGGGTCAACGCCTGAGGGCTCCCAGTATGTGAGAGGGGGCAGGCTGGGCTGAGGGACACCCACCCCCCCCCCCACACACACCCAGTGCATGAATTTCGTGCACCGGGCCCCTAGTAAAAAAATAAAAAAGTAATTATGTAAAAATGAGGGTGAGTCCTAACCCAATAGGATTGGTGCCCTCGTAAGAAGTGGAGATTGGGACACAGACACACACAGAGGATGACCATGTGCTGACACAGGGGAAGACACCATCTGTAAGGCAAGGGGAGGGGCCTCAGAAGAAACCAACCCTGCTGATTTGACCTTGGACTTGTAGCCTCCAAGACTGTGAGAAAATATAATGAACCAGCCTGTGGTGTTTGTTTTGGTGGCCCTGGCCAACTAGCACAGTCCCTCTCACCAGAGTGCCTGCCTGGTGCCCTCTGTCTCTCATTTCTCTTCAGTCTGGGGTCTTTTCTCCTGGGTGACCAACTCCAGCTTTCACATGGCTGTAAATGTGCAAATGCCACCCCTGGTCGTGAAGGCTCCTTATCTGGCCAGCTTGCCACCCGTTGAAGTCTTGGGAGACGGGTCATGCTAAACTCCACCAGCTGTTATAGAAGTTTCTGGAGAATGAAGTGCTACTGAGCATGGGCAGGAGGGCCCGGGATGGCTTTCTAAGGAGGTGTGATGAGAGCAAGCCTCTCATGCCCACTCGTGAGTCCCTCGCTCTGAGCTAACAGCAGCTACAGCCATTCTTTAGATTCTTCATCACCTCCCCATATGTATTCCCTGTGCCGGCAAAGCACCCCACATGCCAGGCAGCATCATCTATTGAAGTGTTAATTTGGGGTTCCTCTTTGAAACGCCTGCCTTCACTCCCTTTTCAGCGCAGCACCATGCTTTGTGCAACTTGGCTTTGGGAATTGGTGGAGTCTAGCACGGCCCTTCTCCCAAAACTTTAGCGGGTGTCAAGCTGGCCATATGCTGGCTACAGTCACATTCACTTGGGGCTCAGCAGGATTTTTAAATTTGTTGAGTTAGTTGCCAACATTTAAAATTGGGTAGTTTTACATGAAATTTGATTTTCTGGCCTCTCTTGAAGTATGAAACAATAAGGCCTAGATTATAGGGTGACCACCCATCCCAGTTTGCCTGGCATTCTCCCAGTTTTAGCACTTTCTGGATTTCTGGACTCCAGAACTGTAGGACTACAGATTTCTGTTGTGGGGCTTTGCTAGGGCAGTCCTAGCCCACTCATCCAGGCCCCATTATTCCCTTGGGCTTGGTGGCTCAGACATTCAGCCAGCCTGCCCAGCCCCAGGAGACACTTGCCATTTTCAACTGCAGTACATCCCCTGGAGTTAAGCCAGATGTTGGTAAGATCATTCTAGGTGTTCTGGAGGGCAGGAGGGAGATAGTCTTGGAGAGTGGCATAGACTCCAGCCTCAGGGTAGATAGTGTGCTGGTCCTTGAGCAGCAAGCCAGAGGAAGTGGCCAGGCCTGGTGTGGGGGTCCTAGGTGGGGCACCTGGGCTTGCCAAAGAGTCCCCCACCCGAAGGTGCTCTGGACGTTGGGAATGCGGGGCATACCAAGTGAGCTTGGACAGCAAAGAAGCCAAGGGTAACCTTGATGTAGAAAAGACAGAGGCGACAAAGAGCCTCCTGGGTTCTGATGAGAGGAAAAGGAGGTCCCAGTGGGAAATGAAAATCTAGCCAGCCCTTTAAAACAGGGTCAGCCTCACCCTAGCTGGTTTGGTTCAGTAGATAGAACGTTGGCCTGCAGACTGAAGGGTCCCGGACTCGATTCTGGTCAAGGGCACACGCTTAGATTGTGGGCTCGATCCTCAGTGGGGTCATGCAGGAGGCAGCCGATCAATGATTCTCTCTCATCATTGATGTTTCTATCTCTCTCTCCCTCTCCCTTCCTCTCTGAAATCAAATATATATAGTCAGCCTCAAAATTCACTATATTAAGGGCAATAAAGAGAGTCTGTTATTTATCCCCATTATACAGAAAGGAAACTGAGGGTTGGAAAAGTTCAGTCTCCTAAGCTCACAACGCTAGAAAGTGGCAGAGCCCAACCACCTTGGGGAGTGGGCTCCTGCCTTGGAGCCTTTGCACTTTCTGTACCTTCTGAGGGCCCACTGTCCCGGTCTCTACCCTCCTCGTTCTCTGCTGGAGCTTTAGGTTGAAACCTTTACTCTGATTCTCTTCATGTTTCCCAAGGTGATTTTAAGAAAGAAAGTCTGAAAAAAAAAAAAAAAAAAAAAAAGAAAGAAAGTCTGAGGGATGGCAAGTCATCCAATGCAGAGGTTAGTAAGACCATGACCTCAAAGTCTGTTCCTGAGGCCTCATTTTCCTTTATTCATTGATTGATTGATTGATTGATTCCTTCATTCATCCTTTTTATTTGCTCAGCACATACTGGTTGAAATCTGGTCAGTAGTAAACAAAGTAGGTCTGGTCCCTCCCTCCAGGAGTTTGTAGCTGTTTCTGGAGGTGACCTTGCTTGCTGTGGAGAGGAGAAAGCAGGTTGGGTTAGTGTCTGTTAACAAAGGAGGTAAGAGTCTCTCAGATAGGTGCTACCAAGGCCTAAACGGCTGAGACAGCCCCTCCCCCCCCTCACCTTCCCCTCCCCCAGTGCTCTGTGGAAGACTTCAAAGGCAGAAGGTGCAGAAAGTACTAAGACCCCAAGGCAGGAGCCCACTTCTGAGTGGCTGGTGTGGTCCTGAGGTTCACAGGAGTCACGTGGTGGTCGTTGTGGCAGTCGTGCAAGCAGGAGGAGCTGTCAGCTTCTGGTTAGTATAAGGAAGAAGACAGATTGGATGTGAGGGGGAAGCAGGAGAGGAAGAGGCTTCCAGGAGGACTCCTTGGTTGCAGTTTGAGCCACTTGCAGAATGTAGATGCGGCTGACTGAGAGGGGGCAGGCTGGGAGGGGCAGGTCCCTTGGGTGGAATCAAGAATTTGCTCTGAGATGTGCTAATTCAAGATGCCCACCAGGCTTGCTGGTGGAAGCGTGGGTCAGGAGTGGGGAAGATACCCCCACACGTAGTCCCTGTCTTTGTCTTTGGGCTCATCCTGTAATGCTGCTGTGGCAGGGAGGGCAGGCTTTTTGCCCTCCTGTTAGGCCTTTTGCTTCAATCCTCACATTTACTTTCTTTAGCCCACATGCTCTGAATTTGAGGGCCCTTAGGATGCTCCAGTCCCCACACTGTCAATCTTGAGGTGGGAGGTCGGGGTAGATGACTGAACGACCTGAAAGAACAGTTGTTCTTAGCACACAGCCCAGTGCCCAGCTCCACTTCCTTCTTTGGCAGAGTGTGCACATGTGTGTGTGTGTGTGGGAGGGTGGAGGGAGGGGGGACCTCTGAGAAGCAGTGATGAGGGGCAGTTTCCATCTCCTGCCCCCATGATATCATGCTCATGTGGTCAGAAAGACTGGAGCCAAGTGGGTGAGAGAGATAAGAGCACAAGGTCTCTATGAAAATGGAGGCTGCATGACACCAGTGCACAGAGGAACTGTGTGTGAGTGAGCCAGTGCATTTCTAAGGAAGGAAAAAACCTCCAGACCCGCAGCCCATGCTCTGCCCCTTCCTGCTGTGGACTCTCCTTGCTGCTGATGGGGGTGGTTCCACGCCAGGCTCTGACCCCAGCACTGGCCTGACCAGGGGTCTGAGCATCACCCATTCTGAAAACATTGTGTTAGGCATCTACCCAATGTTGTTTCCCCTTTGTCCTATTATCAGAGCCTGATTTTGGGGGGATAGCAATGAGCCCAGCTGAAATACTTCCTAGGATCCTTTGTAGCTAGTGGGGCCCTGTTGCTCCAGTTCCGCCCAATGAAATAAGAGAGGAAGTCAGTGGGTAGATATTGAAAAAGGAACTGACTCAACTGGCATGTTCACCAGCCCGTTATCGCTGATCACTGACCTCACCCTTTCCTCTTTCTACCTTCCTGGAAGACAGTCTGGATGCCTGAAGGTGCAGCAGCCATCTTTCAACCATGAGGCTAAAAGGCAGAAGCTGAGTGTGCTGGAGGAGGAAGATAGGAGTCTGGATCTTGGCTGATACCTTTAAGCAGAGGCAACAGCCCTTGACTGCCTACTCTGAACTTATTTTTCTGCATGAGGTTAAAACAAAAATTCTTCTTTGTTTAAGCCCCTGTTACTCTAGTTTTTAGTTCCTGGCGGCTGAACATAGTCTTAACTGATACTCAGCCCACACCGCATAAACTCTGGGAGCACCCTTGGAAATCTCAGCACCTACCCCAGCCATCCCTAAAGCAGCCCTGCTCTCGCATAGCCTGTACTGGGACCTCACCACACAGAGGTGATGGCCCAGAGGAGTGGAAGCACAGGCTCAGAGAGGTTAAATGACTTGCCCCATATCACACAGCTAGTAAAGAGCAGAGTCGATTATCAACGTCAGATCTGTCTCAGGGGCACTGTTTCTCCTCTGATACTAGAGTGGGTGTAGGTTGGCAGAGATGTGGGGGTTCACAGACAAAGAATCTAATATGATTTCCTAGGAATAATAATAAGAAGAATAATAGATAATGGATCACCTTGTTGAAGGCTTTGTCAAATATTACCAAAATTTCTACCCCTATTGCCTGAACTCCCATTATCTTATTCTATTTTTTTCTCCCATAAAACTGATCACCTTCTAGCACACCACATGATTATGTCATTGTATGATGACTGTCACCCTTCCACCCACTCCCCAGGATTAAGCCCCATAGGGTCTTGGTCTAGGCTTTGTTTATTAATGCACTTGAAGAGCCTAGAATAATGCCGATGAAGAAGATATTTCTTGAGTTGAATTAAATAGGGATGTTTTCTGAGCAGCCACTGTTATGGGCTGAATTGTGCACTCCCAAAACTCATATGTTTAAGTCCTAAGTCCCAGCACCTCAGTACTGTAGTTGGAGATAGGGTCATTAAAGAGGCAATGACATTAAAATGAGATCATCGGGGTGGGCTCTAATGCAATCTGACTGGTGTTTTTATAAGAAGAGTTTTGACACAGACTCACACAATGAAGAACATGTGAGGATACATGGCCAACTACATGCCAAGGGGAGAGAAACCTCAAGAGAAATCTACTCTGCCAACACCTGGATGTCAGACTTCTAGCCTCCAGAATCATGAGAAAATAAGTTTCTGCAGTTTAAGCCACCCAGTCTGTGGTCCTTTGTTACGACAGCCCTAGCAAACTATGTCTGGCTTAGTTTGAAGGATTTTGTACGAGTTGCCTCAATTGATCTTAACCACAATGCTAAGAGATAAAACAGCTCAGATGCGGAAACTGAGGCCCAGGAAGCAATGATGAAGAGGCCTGGGGAAGGCTATGTCTTGGGGTGCTAGGCCTCCTGGGGCTGGGGGAAGGGAGACTCAGCTGCTGACCCACCAGGGACCCATCTTTATTAGGAGATCCCCCCTGCCCACTCATACCTCACCCCCACATGGTCCTGAGCTGGACTCCTCGTACCCCAACCTGCTATCCCAGCAGCTTTGTGGAGAGCCCTATGATCTAAGAAGCCGCCTTGCTCTCCCCAAGCAGCAAGTCTCTGTGGTGCAATTTCAGACATCAAGGCCAACGGAGTGGGAAGAATTTCTTCAGTGACTCTCAAAGCAGTTAGTCCTGTGCATTGACCAGAGAGGCAGACTCTCCAAGACAAGGTGTGAGGAGCCCATTGGTTCTGCAGCTACCACTCGCAGTCAGGACAACCGTAGAGTCTAATATTTACTGAGGTCCTACCGTCAAGCCTTGTCCTAAGTGCATTCTATCCAGTTTTTCCTCTTGGCAGCCCTGCAAATGGACACTGATATTGTCACCATTTTACAGATGGGAAAACTGAGGCTTAGAGAGCTCAAGTGACTTGACCATTCAGTTAGTAGGTTATGAGTCTGATCCCAGTGCTGGTTTTCTTCACCATCAACAGCCATTGACTGTAGACCCTGCCTCATGCTACCTTAGGCTGTAGTGGTTGGGCATGTTCCCCACACCCCTTGTGTTGGGAGAGAATTAGGAAGGAAGTTCATGGAAAGAGGATGGAAACTGCCAACCAGCGTAACAAAGGGCTGAACTCCTGAATATGTGGTCAGTTACCTCCCTTGCTTGTTCTCCCTCCCCCACTGACCACCTCTCCCTGGGAGCTGAGATTGTCCCCTCTGTCTGAGTCTACCTTTTTCAAAACCACTCCCTGTTCATCTCAGCCAGGTTCATGAGGGAGGCGAAGGTGCCCCCTGCACCAGTTTTTTTTTTTTGTCACTGATCAGCCCACAGCAGAGGAGAGAGAGGAAGCCTCCTGGGGCTGGAATTGTCCAGGCCCTTCCTGGAGGAACAAGAACAGCCTGGAGACAGTCTGAAGCATGGCATGTGGGCACTGGGTGGTGAATTGCCTCAGCTCCGTACTCAGGACCACTTCCCTCTGGCCACAGGGCCCGCTTCCTTATCTCATTAGCAACAGTGTGGGGCTGTTTCTTTCTCTTTTGTGCTGAAAAAACCCTGAGGAGGTGCCCTCTGACCATCCACCAGGCTTTAGGAGTCGGGCTGGGAACTTTTCCTTCCTCTGCGGGCCTCATGGACACTTGAGGTCGTCTCTGCGTGAAGATGAGCCAGCAGGCCCTTCTCCACTCCTTCCCCAGGGCCACCTCTCCTCTGTGTGAGTGTGGACAATCCAGGTGCAGGGGCGTGGTCCCCATGTCTGATGTGCCCTCTGTGTGTGGGGGGGCCCATGGAGTGTGCGTGTGGAGGGGGCAGGTACATGTGCACAGGAATGTCACCTGTGTCTGTTAGTAAGCCTGCCTCCTGTCCTGTCCCCAGGTGGCCAGTAGGAAGATGGTTGGCAGAGGCAGAGGGCAGTGATGTCAGTAGGCTGAGACATAGGCAGGTGGGCTGGGTGGCCTTGGTGGGAAGCAGAGGGCTTGAGGATGCTGCCCAAGGCCACGCCCACTCACAGAGTCTGAGGAAGTGGCGAGGCCCCAACTCCAATTGCTCACCAGCCACAACCAGGCAAAGCCTCCTGCTGTACATCCAGGCCCCCTGGAGCTGTGGCCCCGGGCCTGGGTGTGGTGCAGGTTGATGGAGGAGGGTCACGTGAGGGCTGTTCCTTTGTGTCCCAGCAAAGCTCTCACCTTCCAATCACACTTATCCTATTTTATGGGATGACTTCTGGGCTCTTCTGGAGAAAAAATTAGTGTGACTGCCTTGCCTTCTGAACCTCCCCACAACCTGCAACCCCTCTAAAGCCCTATCTTCACTTATCAGACACCCAACACCCTGTTTCTCATCTTCTGGATGACTCTGCAGTTCTAGAAATTAGAACCTGCTGTGTGGTGACAAGTGGTTTCTGTCGCCCCCCGGGAAGTGGGTGACACTGGCCTTGAGACTCCATGGGACACCTCCCACAACCTGCAGTTACAGGGATAGAATGAGAGGACTAAAGCCTGGAGTCGGTTTGCTAGGCAGGTTGGGTAACTGAGACAACTACTGTAGGTGCTTCAAAAGAGTTGGGTGGGCAGGCAGCACAGGGTAAGTGGAAGGGGTCTGGGAGGGGAGCCTGGGTGTATTTCTGACAGGGGATGGAGGAGTGGTAGAAGAGAGATGGGAAACTAGAAGCAGGTGGGCGGGGGACCTCCGGGGATGGCAGCAGAGGCCTGGCTAAACATGTGGAGGACATACCAGGCCAGGCAGAGCTGGTTTCAGTGGGAGCTGGAGAGGAGGCAGGTTTCCGAGGTGTGTCTTGGTCACCAGGACCGCGGCCAAGGCTCCTGGCGGCATACCTGTGACAGCTTCTGAAGGGCCTGTCAGTGCAGGTATGTTTGGTCCACATCAACACTGTTGAGGGCTCACTGGAGGCCTGGGAGGAAGCAAGTGGCCTGAGCCTCTATGTGCTGGGCAGGTGTGCAGGTCAGGGAGGGGTCAGAGGTAGGAGGAGGAGGCACTTCCTGTTGGAAGAGGCTGAAGTGGATATTGCTGCTGCAGAGGCTCTGAGGCTACGGCTGGCCGGAGCTACACCTGAAGGGGGCTGGTGGCTGGGGGGAGGATGAGCAGCAGGCCCAGGAAAGGGCCTTTGGGGGGCATCTGACGTCCGGTCCCCACAGGGCTGTGGCAGATTATTGTGGTTTGGACACAATGGCCACCGAGAGGACAGCTGCCCCAGTCTGGGGAGCAGAGGCTACCACTCCCCCGCTGCTCTCTTTTGGGGACCACTACTCAGTAGAAGGGGTTCCTTCCAGAGGCCCAGCGAGAACGTGCAGGAGAGGAAGGTGAACAAGGCAGAGCCCTGTTTGTACTCCAACAAGCAGAAAGGTCCTCGCACCAAAGAAGCAAAGACAAAGAGTGTGGGCTCCCAGTCACTGGAGCAAGTGGCCTTGAACTCGGCCTTGAGGGTTGTGTGGGCCACTGACAGGGGTCACTGATGGGGGGTGGGGGGTGGGGGGAGGCAGGAATGACCTGAGGATTCTCAATGAAAATGACAACAGCTCATAGTATTAGGGATTAGTCATTGTATCTCTGGTCACTATGGGCATGAAGCGTGGGCTCTGTCCTGGCATCGAGCCAGTCCTCAGTGGGCAGTAGCTGTTATCATTGTGGAAGTGGGCCTCCAGCAAACTGTGAAAGGTGCCCTCAGTTTTGAGTGTCAGCCTATTTTGGAGCCAAACTAGATGTCTTTTTGCACCCTTTCTGCCCCAATCCCTTCCATGACCCTATGGGCAGGGCTGGAGCCCAGTGGACCCAGCCCTCTATAGCCCTGCTGTTCAGAGCTGGGACCCTGTGTGATGGCGAGGCAGCCCCACTGTCTTGCATTCTCTGCTCCGTGGACGCCACCACATTGACCTCACCCGACCACAGTGGCTTAAGATGAATTTTCACTTCGCCTGGGTGTTTCCACCAGGGAGAAGCCAGGAGATTATGGTTAGGGACACAATTTCCCTCAAAACTTGAGGGCTACTCTCGAGAGATGCTTTCATTGCTCCATGGGGGATCTGGGTGTCATTTCAGTCACTTAACTGTGCGAATCAAAAAAGAGTTTAATAATTCTACAGGTCAGTTTCTGTCTCGAGCCCCCTATCTGCCTCATGGCAGATACTTGAGCCAATCCCAGAAAACTCACCAGTTCTGTGATCGCCCTCCCCTACAGTCCAATTTATGCTCTACTTATTCTGTTTTCCTCCTCCTCACTTCTGTAGAAGGATCCAAGTTGGGTCCAGACACTGGGGGAAGAGGTGAGTCCTTGGGAGCATCCTTAAGCCTCGCTCTGTCCTTTGTCTTGCAGTCAGCATTTGTCCCCCAGTCTTTGCCGAGATGCATTCTCAGCTTGTCGCAGAAGGTAGAAGGGGACAACCACTGGGACAACCACTTCCCCCTTGCAATGGCAAACCACAAGATCCTACCTAGAGAAACAGGGCCTTACAGGAAAAGGGGTGGGTATGTGGTAATATATCTGCCCACCTCCTTCCTCAAAAGTGGAGAGGGGCCAGAAGAGGGGGCAAGACTTGGATAAAATGCCCCATTTACTGGGAAAGCACAGCAATTAGTCTTTGAATATGCAAAGCAGGTTGGTGGCAGAAAGTAATGAGCATGGAATTGCTCTGCATAATAAAGTGGGGAGAATTATTTTTGGAGTTGGGAGTGGATCAGGGCATCAGCAAAGGGAGTGAGAAGGGAGTCTAGAGTGACTGCCTGCTGAATGGCCAAGAAGCTTTGTAACAATAGGGACACCTACTTTGTCACTGTGCTGGGGTGGGCCTTGTGTGTCTTCTCAAACTTTCAGTAAAGTAGGCAGAACCCAAATGGGAGTGTTCTCCCTGGAAACGGAAGGGAAGTTCTTTCATTCCCAAGTTCAAACTCTCACCCCCTGGCCCTCGGGGAGGCCCTGGGCGAGGTTAGCCACACTTACCCTGAGTCTGCGATCCTGGTATGACCAGCAGGGATCAGTGGCTCCAGTGGAGCAGAAAGTTCTGGGGAAGGGGTCACCTTTGAGGAGCGGGGCTATGTGGACACGCCTGGGGAGTGGGGCTTCCGCTCCCCACCCTCCTCTGTGAACACGTTTGGCTCTTTAGTCAGCAGCTCGGGTGATTTTTTATGTTGCCAACAATCTGTAAAAGAAAAGTTGTTCTCAAACTGGTCTGGGACAGAACTATTTTTGTGTGATGCAATTAATAATTTCCTTCTCAGAAGAAACCAGCATTCTTTTTTTTTTTTTTTAAATATATTTTATTGCATTTTTTACAGAGAGGAAGGGAAAGGATAGAGAGTTAGAAGCATCAATGAGAGAGAAACATTGATCAGCTGCCTCCTGCACAACCCCCACTGGGGATGTGTCCGCAACCCAGGTACATGCCCTTGACCGGAATCGAACCTGGGACCCTTCAGTCTGCAGGCCGACGCACTCTCCGCTGAGCCAAACTGGTCAGGGCGAAACCAGCATTCTTGACAAAATGCATAAACAAGCCCATTTCTGATGAGCTGTAATGGAATCAAGACTAGTGGGAAACCAGTGTTTGGCCCACCCACTGCTGGTAAAAAAGAGCGGCAGACATGCCTGTGTTTATGAAAGGAGTCGTGGAAACCCTGCTCCTTCCACAAGGAGAGACGATAACACCAAAAGGTGCCCTGAGATAGTGATAAAGTATGTGGTAGAGGGTCCACTTGAGTCTAAACTAGGTTTCTGACAGGAATGGACTCACTGTGACCTGTACAGTCAGATGGCTCTTAGGAGGGAGCTGGACACCAGCACGTGTCCCTCGGTTTTGACATTATCATTAGCATCAAGTGATTCAGAGATTATCTGTCAGGCCAGAAAAACACAGGATGCAGTTTCTATGTTGGCCTCCCTAACATAGGCTTAAGTTTTTTTTTTAAAGATGATTTTGGTAAGGAGAGAGAGAGAGAGAGAGAGAGAGAGAGAGAGAGAGAGAGAGAGAGAGAAAGAAGAAGAAGAAGAAGAAGAAGAAGAAGAAGAAGAAGAAGAAGAAGAAGAAGAAGAAGAAGAAGAGAGAGATATTAATTTGTTGTTCAAATTATTGGTTGATTCTTGTATGATCCCTGACTGCAACCTTGGCAACCTTGGTGTGTGGGGATGATGTTCTAATCAACTGAGCTACCCTGTCAGGGCCTAGGCCTTCTTTTTAATGGTACTTTTTCAATCACCCACCTTCAAATGCATCTCACCGTCTGCACTTTTTCTAACTATGATTGCTCCTTTGAAGCCCTGTGAAGAGCATGGCTTCCTCCTCCCTGCAGCAGCTTCCTAACTCTCCCTGGGGCCTCCTACCCAGGCTCCTCCCCATTCAGACCAGCATGGGCCCTTCACTCTCAGGAAAGCCAAGGCCACCGGCGCTGGTAGTAGGAGAAAAGAGTTAGTCACCTTCCCAGGCCATGGCTGTCCCAACCCAGCCTCTCCCACCCTCTCCCCACCCCCAGTGCAGGCACAACACGTCTGTCTCTGCTGATTATGAGATAGCTCATGGCTGTTAGGTCTGCTTGAATAAGCTCTTTTGTCTCAGAGAATTTTCCCATGTCAAACATTTAGTCTGCTGTGTTATGGGTCAGTGAGCAAGGAGATAAGTTTGAATTCTTAAATAACCTTGTGAGCACATGACATCTGTCTGAAAGGCAATCAAACAGCATCTGTCACACTGCCCCAACTTTCAAGACTCTTTCTTTTTTTAAAAAATATTTATTTTATGTTTTATATCCCAAAGAAAGACATTTAAAAAAACAAAACTCAAATACTACAGAAAGCTGTACTTTGGAAGATGAAAGTTCCTCATAAGTCTGCATCAACCTCCTCCCCTCCCCCAATGCCAGAAAACTATTGTTAATACTTTGGCATATATTGCTCCGATTTTTTTCCTAACTAACTAACTAACATAGATAACATTATCATGATCATCATCACCCTTATGATTGTTACCATAAAAATTATTCTGCGACTTGCTTTTTGACTTAACATATCTTGAACTTATTCCAGTATTAGGATCTCACTTTTTAAACCATTGTACAATGTTCATTGTGTGTATGAATAATCATGTTTGTAATGAGTTTCCTATTTGTAAATACTTGGAATTCAACCCCTTTCAACAGCATTTTTTCTTAAAAGAAACAATACTACAATAGATATCCCTATACATATATTTTTGTGTACTTGGGAGTGTTTCTCTGAGTATAGAGTACATTTCCAGAAGCAGAAATGCTGGGTCAAAGATATAAATACTTAAAATGTAGTAGGCATCGCCAAATTGACTGAACCACATATTGCTATGGTTCAGTTTGTGGCTTTCTTAAAGGTACAAAGTGCCACTGGGCACAAGAAGTGGCTGTTTACCTTGAGTACACCCAAGAGAGTGTTTCCCACGCTGTCTGCAGGACTTGAGGCGTCTTTGCATGTGAGGACTAACCCAGGGGAGGTCAGAGGCATAAACTATCGGTCTGGAAAGGACAGACGTCATCAGAGGAGTGAATTCCAGGAAAGAAGGGGCCTGGATGACACAGACATTTATGAAATTGCCTGTGTAAAGTCCATCTGTCTTTTGGAAATAGCACATCCCTTTGGAAGAAACCTCTTCCCACATCCCAACTCCAACTATTGGGTTCTAGTAGGAGCTACCTCTGCTACTGTTTGCCAGCCTAGCCAAAGGCCAGTATTACAAGCTGCAGTTGATTAGAGACGATATTAGTTAGTTCCCCAGCACTTGAATGGGAAATAGGGAGGATAGTTTTTGTTCCAGGTGAAGGGTTGGAAACATGTGTATCTGGAATGGGCAGGGCCATGACTTCTGTACTGTAGAAAAACACATTTGGGGAGACTAAAGCAGATTTAAAAAAAATATTTTTATTGATTTCAGAGAGGAAGGGAAGGGGAGAGAGAGATAGAAACATCAGTGATGAGAGAGAATCACTGATCGGCTGCCTCCTGGATTGGAAGACTAAATATTGTTATGAACTAAATATGTCATTTCTTCCTAAATTAACCTATAGATTCAGGGAAATTTCAGTAAAAATCCTAGTTGGTTATTTTATGATAATAAAATTCTGAATTATGATTCTGAAATTTGTATGGGAAATTCAAATGATTTAGAATATCAGAGGCAATTCTGAATAAGAACAAAGTTTGAGGACTTATACTACCTGATTTCAAGATTTACTATATAAAGCTATAGTAAGTAAGACAGTCTGCTGATGGTGCAAGAGTAGACAAAATAGACAGATGGAACAGAAAAGAGCCCTGGTGGTCAGTGCACGTCATAGTGACCGGTCGTTCTGCCGTTTGGTGGATTTACATATTAGGATTTTATTATATAGGATTATACTTCACAATAAAATTTATTTAAAAAGCAAAGCAAAAGTGTCAGAACATGAAAATGATTGAATTCTTCTGTATGTAAATTATGCTTTGATAAGAAAATATAAAAACAAAGGAAGTAAGGCTATTGGGCTGTTGGGAGGCTAGCCACCCTGACATATATCAGCCACCAACCCCAACTCCATGAACTGTGCATCATGCAACCTGTGTCCCCCTGTGAAATTCTTTCCAATTCAAGGACATCATGGGAGGAAGTGGAAAGTTCAGTAGGCAGGAAGAAGTCAGAATAGTTGTGTGATGAGTATCTGACTCTATTTAGATTGAGTTTCAAGATTTGATGAGCATGCAGAAGAGAATGGAAAGCCCCGCTGCCTCTGGTCCGCAGGTTTTAGGCTGGAAACTTCATTATGAGTAAAAACCAGAATGCCAGCATGATTCATGTATTGAATGGACGAGCAGGAAGGAAGCATTTTTTCCCCTCCTCCTAATGCCAACTTCAACCTGCTCTTTGAAATAGGCTTGTCTTTTCCTGCTATCTTGCTTTGGGTCTTCCCAGGAACAGACCCGGAGACACAAATTTGAGTGTAAGCAGTTTATATGGAGGCAATCTCAGGTCGAATAGGTAGGATTGTGAGGGAGTGAGGTAGGAAAGGGAATAGGAGTCCAAATCCCAAGAAACTCAAAACAGTAATTCCAAAGGATATATGCCCCCTATGTTCATTGCAGCAATATTTATAATAGCCAAGTTATGGAAGAAACCCAGTACCCATCAATAGATGAGTGGATAAAGAAGATGTGGTTCATATATGCAATGGAATACTACTCGGCCATAAAAAGAATGAAATCTTACCTTTTGTGACAGCATGGATGGACCTAAAGGGTATTATGCTAAATGAAATAAGTCAGTCAGAGAAAGACAAATACCATATGATTTCACAGATACATGGAATCTAAAGAACAAAACAAACAAAATAGAAACAGATTCACCCAGCCGATGTGACTCAGTGGTTGAGCATTGACCTATGACCCAGGAGATCACGGTTCGATTCCCAGTTCAATTCCTGGTCAGGACACAAGCCTGGGTTGTGGGATCAATCCCTGGTGGGGAGAGTGCAGGAGGCAGCTGATTGATGATTATCTCTCATTATTGATGTTTCTATTTCTCTCTCTCCCTCTCCTTTCCTCTCTCTGAAATCAATAGAAAACAAATATGTATATATAAACAGAATCATAGATACAGAGAACAGTTTGACAGTTTTCAAAGGGGAGAGGGGTTGGGGGACTGGGTGAAAAAGGTGAAGGATTAAGCAGTACAAATTGGTAGTTGCAGAACAGCCACAGAGATGTAAATTACAGCATAGGGAATATAGTCAATAAAATCATAAAAACTATGTATGGGGCCATGTGGGCACTGAAAACATTGTGGGCTCACTCTAACCACCATGAAGTACATAGGAATTTAATATAGAATAATATTAAATGTAAATTATAACTGAAAAATTATATATATATATATACACACATACACATACACATACATATGCACACCGAGTGGCCAGATTATTATGATCCATCAGTACTTCATTGACACTTCCAAAAATACTGAATATTGAAAACTTCCTAAGCAAATGCTCTCAAGGTTTTATTATTATTATTATTTGCATAATTAATTCACTTCATTGTACTGATGGGGTGGTCATAATAATCTGGCCGGTCATAATAATCTGGCCACTCAGTGTATATATACTAAAGGCCTGATGCACGAAGGGGCTCGGCCCTCGCAGCCCAGCTTGGTCCAGAAGGTTATCTGGAAGGACATCCAGAAGGTCGTTTGGCTGTCCGGTCTAATTAGCATAGTATGCTTTTATATATATATTAGAGCCCTGGTGCACAAAATTTGTGCGGGGGGGGGGGGGGTGTTGTCCCTCAGCCCTGCCTGCACCCTCTCCAATCTGGGACCCCTCAGGAGCAGTCAGACATCCCTCTTGAAATCCAGGACCATTGGCTCCTAACCACTCACCTGCCTGCCTGCCTAATGCCCTCCCCTGCAGGCCAGTTCGCCCCCAACGGCCCTCCCCTGCAGGCCTGGTTGCCTCCAACTGCCCTTCCTTGCTGGCCTGATCGCCCCTAACTTCCTGCCAGCCTGATCTCGCGCCTAACTGCTCTCCCCTGCTGGCTTGATTGCCCCTAACTGCCTCTGCCTTGGCTCCCACCACCATGGCTTTGTCTTGAAGGAAGCCGGACATCCAGAAGATGGCCGGTCGACCCGGCCTAATTAGCATATTACCCTTTTATTCGTATAGATGGAAAATGCATTTCAGGCATCATGGAGCTATCTACAGTGGGGGCTAGGAAGCTGCAGTACTTACCCACAGCCTGCTGTCCCTCATTGGTAGAGGACTGCTTCCCCACACTTGAGCTCTATAGCACTTTCAGTTTGCCTTGCTCAAGGGTGGGGCACCATCCCTAGTTAGATAAAAGCCCTTAGCCAGTGTCACAGGTATCCTCAAAACATAGCCTTCCTCATAACATCAGTGCCAAGGGGTATGGGGATAACATAACTGCTTAGAACAGCGGTTCTCAACCTGTGGTTGCCACCCCTTTGGGGGTTGAAGGACCCTTTCACAGGGGTCGCCTAAGACCATCAGAAAACACATATATAATTACATACTGTTTTTGTGGTTAATCACTATGCTTTAATTATGTTTAATTTGTAACAGTGAAATTGGGGGTCACTACAACATGAGGAACTGTATTAAAGGGTCACAGCATTAGGAAGGTTGAGAACCACTGGCTTAGAATCTGGGAGGGCTCCATTTTCCAGGGTTTTAGTCACAAGAAAAGACTCCTTGTAACAACGGAAAAAAGGTTTGATATTTTGTTCTACTTAAATCCTCTCCCCTACTTCACCTGGGGCCTTCCTCACACTGGGTACCAGTAGGAAAATAATTTGATTGGTTTTCTTTGTGACTCAATCTTTTTCCCCCTTTACTATTTGCTCTGTTCTCTGCAGGGCTAGACTGGGCAGCGGAGGGGAGGTAAGAGGCAGGAAAGACTTTACTTGACTGATTGGGTTGTAATTTAATCCTGGTGTCTTCAGCATGGGGAAGAGGCACAGTTGGTGCATTATTTTCTCTGGGATCATTTTTTTTGGGGGGCGGGGGGGGGGGGAAGGAGGGCTCTTCAGGGGTTCTACCATTGCTGGGTATCTTGCACCTACAGCTGCCTTGAAGTGGGCAATGACTCCTCCTGCTGGCCGACTGATACCAGCGCAGGGCTTTCCCTTCTGCTGTGATTCAGTCTCCTGCTGGACTTTCATGTAGGTCTCATGGGCAGAGTCTCTCTTAAGAAGACCTGCCTGGCTTCCTTCAGCAAGCCCGCTTCTGGCCAATGGGGCATACACATCTGTCCCTGTCCCACCAAGCTCTCAAAGAGTAGGCCATTCCCACTGTAGTCATGCCATCTCCTGCAGCTGCCAGAGTGCTACAACTCACAGCCTTCAGATTTAGTGGGTGTAGTTCCAGCCTTGTGTCCTTCATCTCTAATCCCCAAGGGGTTCTCTTCAAGCCCCTCTCACTGGCTTGAGATGGTGCAA
Organism: Myotis daubentonii; assembly: GCF_963259705.1. Lineage (NCBI taxonomy): Eukaryota > Metazoa > Chordata > Mammalia > Chiroptera > Vespertilionidae > Myotis > Myotis daubentonii. Next base: position 31,019,574 of record NC_081846.1, on the reverse strand, counting down.
ACTGCCTTCTGATACCAGCTTGTCAGCTAGGAAGCTTTGGGTCACAAGGAATGTAAAATCCAAGTTCAAGTGGCTTAAACTTCAGCACCTCTAACTGTAGGATTGGTGTGTTTGGGGGGCAGATTGGTCTAGTGGTTTAAAGATATCTCTAAGAACCCAGCATCTTTGCATTTCTCTGATTTGTTGCTTGCTGTGTTGGCTGTCTCTGAAGATGGTGGTTGCCAGATGAAATCCAGGCTGCATATTTTCTGGTTTACATCTATCGGTTTGCACCCTTCTCTGGAGATTTCTCTGTTCAACTGTTCTAAACAAGAGTCCTGAGAGTCACTCTGATTGGCTAAGTTTAAGATACATGTCCATCCCTGAACCAATGATTTATGGGTGAGGAAATGGAAGATGTTGATTGGCTAAGCCAGTCAGGGTCCAACCCAGTATTGGAGGCAGGTCACTTCCTCTGCAATACAGGTATCTCCGGCTTTCTGAAAGTTTGTATTGCACCACTTCACTACACTAACCTGAAATATTCCCTTATCATGGTCTTTATTCATATACATTTGAGGGCTTTAGCTGGACTTTCTGTTCTGTTTCGTGGGTCAATCCATTTTTGCCAATGCCAAACTGTTTTAATTACTGATGCTTTAAAACGTATTTTTAGATACAGTAAATCTAATCCCCCCATTACTTTTCTTTTTTAAAAAATATATTTGATTTTTTACAGAGAGGAAGTGAGAGGGATAGAGAGTTAGAAACATTGACGAGAGAGAATCATTGATCAGCTGCCTCATGCACATCCCCTACTGGGAATGTGCCCGCAACCAAGGTACATGCCCTTGACCGGAATTGAACCCGGGACTCTTCAGTCCCCAGGCCAACGCTCTAGCCAGTGAGCCAAACAAGCTAGGGTCCCCCATTACTTTTCTTTAAAACAAATTTTTGGGTAATTCATATATTTAGAAATATAATTACTAATGACTCAAATATATAAAAATATATAAATAAAAACATAACAAATACCCAGTTTAAAAAATTAAACATTACCATAAATTCTTAACTGGGCAAGTCATGGTAGGTAGTCATGCTCCAGGCCTATAACTTCTTTAGTGAAAGGTTTTAAGCCAGTCCCATCTTTCACTGGAAAGGGACTGGCATGGATTAGGTCTGCTTCAGGCCGGCCTATAGTCTATGGGTTCTTGACTTCATGCAGGAAAGATTTCATAACACCAGTCCAGGTGATTCTGAGAGTACATCTATGAAAGCTGGGGACAGTGAAACAAAGGAAGGACTTAGGGTATAAGAAGCAACAAGAGAGAGCTGAGGTGGAACTGGTTGGTCCTCTAGAAACATTATAGTAAAGAAGTGAACCACATAGGACTGAGTGGACTCACTGAAGAGTAAAAGTCACAATGACAGAAGTGAGCCAAGGCAGGGCTTCTTCTTAGATCATTGAAAAGTTATGCCCTAGCTGGTTTGGCTCAGTGGACAGAGTACCGACCTGTGGACTGAAGGGTTGCAGGTTTGATTCTGGTCAAGGGCATGTACCTCAGTTGCAGGATCCTCCCTGGCCCAGGTCCTGGTCAAGGTGTATGCAGGGGGCAACCAATTAATGTATTTCTCTCACATCAATATTTCTCTCTGTCTTTTCCTCTCTCTTCCACTCTCTCTCTAAAAATCAATGGAAAAATATCTTCAGGTGAGGATTTAAAAAAGAAAAGTTAGAAAAATGGGGCCTGGGAGACAGGTCCAGGGGGTTAGCCCAGGATGAGCTGCCATTTCCCAGGGCTCCCCTGGTCACAAGTCTCACGGGGCCCCTTAGAGTTTAGGAGAAAGAGAACAAAAGTACATGCCCGAGAAAAGGAGGAGTGTGGGCATGCTCCAAAGAGGAACATGAGCTGACCTCCTTTATCTTGAGGGTTTTTATGTTTTCTGAAGGTGGCAATTTTAGAGAAGGCCTCAGGTAAGGATCTCAATAAGCTATCAGCTTCTAGGTGTGCCGTTCAATATGCTGATTCATCAGAATGAGTGTATAAAGAGATCTGGGTCATTCTCCGGTCAGTTTCACCTTCAAAGAGCGTCACGGAAGAGGGACCAGGACCAAGGTAGGTCTGCCCCTACACGGCCTGGAATGTATAAACCATTTGCTCCTAAGTGTCCTTGGTTTGGGAAGAGAAGACCTTGCGATTTTTTAGCTGGCTGACTAATTTGTTCAGCTATCTGTCTGTTTCCTCATTCCACTTGCCAAGAAATACTAGTATTCCTAGCTTCTTACTATCCTACCTCATGTCCATTGTTCTTGTGCATCTAGGATAACACATCTTTGAAATACCAGAAGTAATATTCTCAAAGTGGGTCATCAGTCAGCAAGAGAGCACATAATGCATAACTTGCTTCCTCCCATCTCCATGTATGCTCCTTCCTTAATTTCAAATGCATAAAATAAGCTGCAAAACTGTTGTTCTCCAGAACATTTGAGAGTTTGCTTCCTGGTAATGTTGTCAGTTTGGCTCAAATAAATACTTATAAAAATTATCTCCAGGTTTGGACCTTTCTTACATGGACAATGGCATCCGAGAAGTAGCTGCCCCCTGCCCCCTGTCCCCTGCAGGGCCACTGCCTTTGCCCTATGTTGTGATTCCCGTGATCGTGCTAACAACATGGCTCAAACTGGCAAAGTGCACAGGATACTTAATGCATTTGGCATTGAGAGGTTTTATCTGACATTCTCTTTTATGGCAAGATACGCTTTTTTTACCCAAAATGTAGATATAGTGATATTTCTGAAGTCTCACTGCTGTGTAAGCTGGCGAGGACATGGCTCAAAGCCTCTAAAGGGTGGGTGACTGCGGAGGACAGCAGTGATGACAGGGAGCATCAGGCACAAGGGAGAAGGCAGAGAAACAAATAAGGACAGTGTACCAGGTAGAGGGCACAGATGGAGCGTTTAGCAGAAGACAGTCCAATGGGAGCAAGAGAGAGAGGCTGAGATTAAAGGGAGGCAAGGAGAAGCTGGGACAGAGTGAATGAACCTAGGAAAGGAGAGACAGTGGTCTGTGCCTTCCCTGACCAATTGAGTTCCCGAGTTTCTTGGGAACTGGCTGGGCTGCAAGCAGGAGGACTTGGACATTCTGAGCAGTACTGCCCCCAGGGACAACCCAAGCAGAGTGGATTCCGTGAGCACAGGGCACTGCCACCTCCCCCCACATCCACCCTCCAGCTTCTCAGTGTTCCCAGCAGGATGGAGCCCCCAGGGGTCCACTCCCTCAGGGGCAGGCCGTTTGTTGGCGTTTTGTTCGTCCCCTGTCCCACATGTGTGTCCTAGTCCGTCTCTCAAATAAATGCCTTGTCCCCAAGTCCTTGCCTCATTCCCAAGTAGGGGATGCAAAACCTTACCTCTACCACCTTAGGTTTTAAGCTGGGGCTCTTTCAGAACAGATTAAGGAGAGCAAAACCGCTTGTTAACTCATGCAGTGACCATCATCCTGTGGGTAAGTAACTCAAGCAGGTGGCTTAGAACCCTGGTTCCTTAACATCTTCAACAAAGAACAAAGATCTGCAGAGAAATGACAGGATGAAGGAAAGCAGTTTTCAACTTCCAAGGGTGGCTACTGCGGGGAGGTAAATGTAAAGGAGGCAAATGGTGGAGGAAGGTTTGTTTGCAGGTTCCTCTGGTGCAGATAAGAGTCTGCGCTGATAAGAGCCTGTTTCCAGTACAAGGAGAATTTATATCCTGCCTGTAGGCAAAAAAGGGGAGGGTAAAGAGAACTTTTCCTATGTTTGCCACTTCTTAATTATCTTCAACTCAAATTCATTTTTATGTCAAAGATATATAAGCAGCAGTTCTCAGCCTGTGGGTCGAGACCCCTTCGGCGGTCGAACGACCCTTTCACAGGGGTTGCCTAAGACCATCCTGCATATCAGATATTTACATTATGATTCATAACAGTAGCAACATTACAGATATGAAGTAGCAACGAAAATAATTTTATGGTTGGGTCACAACATGAGGAATTGTATTTAAAGGGCCAGAAGGTTGAGAACCACTGGATATAAGGATTCCGAGCGAGTCACCTAAAATGGGCTTCTGTGATATGTGGATAATTTTGAGTTAAAGGCAACCGAGACCCTGTGGACTCAAGACCCCATCCCCTTTAACTACCTGCAAGAATTTAAATTAGGGGCCTTGCCCATAATAATAGTTATTACCAGAAATGACCTTTTATGACCTATACTGGGGGTGGGGCAAACTACTAACTTCTAAACATTTGCTCTTCTTATCATCTTGCAATGACCTTCCTCCCCTCTGAAGTCCCAAGGCATCTTACCTCATCCTTAGCTCAGAATGTCATATGTACCTTGTGGACAAAAAAGGGGTTTTATGGAAGATCACCTCACAGGGTCATCTGACCATAAATGCCTGCCTGGGGAAGTAATGGTTGGTAGTCATGCCCCAGGCATATAACATTTTTAGTAAAAAAGTTATCTTTGCCTTAACTTCAAGCACATAAAAGAAACAGCAAACTGTTATTCCTGGAAGCATTTTCCTCAGTCTGCTGAGATCTTGCTTCCAGGTGTACCCTTTTTTTAGTTCAAATAAATTTTTAGTGTTTTTTTAATGTTCTTATGTCTACACTCATTTTCTCTTCTGTCTCAGAACCTCTCATGTACCTAGGGTCTCTGACTGTCTCCTGTATGTGGGGTTCCCGTCTGTATGTATGTAATTAAATTTGGTTGTTTTCTCTTGTTAATTTGTCTCATGTAGATGTAATTATTAGTCTGACTGAAAGGACCTAGGATGGCAGAGGAAAGTTTTTGCCTCCCCCACAGTCGGTGCTGTGAGCAGGCTATTCACCGGCTGGGCGCTGCTCACCCCCCAGCTGCTCCAGGAGAAAAGTCCCGGGACCATTAACCTGAGCAGGCAAAGATCGGAATTCTTGCCAGGTGAGACTCCCTGGTCTGTACCCTGTGGAGTTCGGTGGAGGCAGAGTGATGAGACTCCTTTCTTTTCCCTTTAAAATTTAGGTTATATGGTTAACAAGGGGTTCTGTAATAAAGCTGACTGGAAGTGCAGTGGTGGGAAGTCACCTCACAGGGTGATCGGATCATAAATTCCTAACTGGGCAGCTCATAGTGGGTAGTCATGCCCCAGGCAGGTAACTTTTTTTTAGTGAAATGTTTACCTCTGCCTTAAGCAAGCCCTGTCCATTGTTCTTGTGCATCTGGGTTAACACACCTTGGAAATGCCAGAGTAATCCTCTTTTGGAAGCTTCAAGAGAGCAATTAAAATATGTTTTCTATTTGTCCTGACTAATTTTATAGCTGGCGTGTTTGCTAATTGTGCGGACAAAAGATTAATTTAGGAGTATCAAAGAATTCTCCTCTTGGCCATCTTATATTAATAGGAGGCTGACTGTCCTGGGGTTTGTCGGCCTCAGAGGCACAATTCCCTGTGCTAATTTTAGGTTTTCCTTTGGGATCTGTAGAGCCTGAACAAACTTCTAGAGAAAACCGGCCTTTACACGCAAGTCTCTGGAAGATCCAAATGTGGTGGAAATCCCTAGGGGATTGCTTCATGCCCTAGAGCAGTGGTTCTCAACCTTCCTAATGCCACGACCCTTTAATTAGTTCCTCATGTTGTGGTGACCCGCAATTTCATTGTTACAAATTGAACATAATTAAAGCATAGTGATTAATCACAAAAACAATATGTAATTATATATGTGTTTTCCGATGGTCTTAGGCGACCCCTGTGAAAGGGTGGTTCGACCCCCAAAGGGGTCGTGACCCACAGGTTGAGAACCACTGCACTAGAGGAAATTTTTCCTTAGGCAACTCCTCAAAGACTCTTAGTCATCTAAAAAGACCCCAGCAAGGGCCAGCGAGAGCTTATGCTTGGACGCCACCAGAACCACGATGCTTTCCAAGGCATGGGCCCCTCTTTGGGGGTGCCCTGCCCTTCACAAAGAACTCTTTCCGAGGAGGCCGCTGGCTTCAGAATTGTTTGTGTTACCTCACTGGTTGCCCGACAGCGCCCATCTCCACTACTCCGGATTCTGGACTCCACAACAATTATCGTCACCCCATTGGCTATTTGGACTGGGAAAGCAAGTGTCCTTCCTTTTGGGGAGCTAGAGTTTTCTTTCTCATTTAACCAGCAAAGATTTTGTTCAGACCCTCAGTAAGCGATCCAATTGAAAAACTGAAATTAAAATCAGCCACCCATTTTTCTTGTCCTTTCCCTTTCTCAACCCTTATGCACCTTAAGGGATTTTCTACCCAATGTGAGGCTGGGAGCCGGTGAGGGCACAATGGGGCCGTGCTGGTACCTGACACTGGGTACCAAGGTGGTCCTGGGTGGGCTGACTCTGCCAAGTAAATGCTGATTTTGTTTTTCTCTGTTTGTCTGGTATCTCTCCTTTTGTCTTGTTATGTCCTAAGAAACATCCGAGACTGTAAGAAAGTTTTATAATATTTTGTTTGCCAGATTGTCTAACTGCAGCGGGAAGGCCGGGGAGGGTTGGGGGGCAGGAGGTAGGGGGGTAGAGATCAACTAAAGGACTTGTATGCATGCATATAAGCATAACCAATGGACATAAGACACTGGGGGATAGGGGAGGCTAGGGGACTGTCTAGGGCGGGGGGAAAAAATGGACACATATGTAATACCCTTTGTAATACTTTAAGCAAAAAAAAAAAAAAAAAAAAAAAAAAAATTTTGTTTGAGCCAAACTGACAACAATGCAGGGAAGCAAAATCTCAAATGCTCCCAAGAATGACAGTTTGTAGTTCTTCTACACGTTTGGAATTAAGGAGGGGATGTAAGGAAGCTTAAATGAAGGTGGAAGAAAGCCAGGTGAGAACTGGATTATAGGATAGTGAACTCGATTATGTGTTCTCTCGAGGATGGTCTGATTATTCTGGCATTTCAAAGGTGTTTTTACCAAGATACACAAGAACAATGAATAGGGCTTGTTTAAACAAAGATAAAACTTTTACTAAAAATTTATAGGCCGGGGGCAGGACTACCCACCATAACCTGGACAGTTAGGAATTTATGATCAGATCCCTTACAAAGTTACTTCTATTGGACTTGTCAGTTCTATTACAGAATCACTTTTTTGTGTGTGTCCACAATTAGCAGGAGAAAATATTTGTAAAATTAGTTTCTTGGTCTTAATGATTCTTGGTTATTTGGTATAAGTTTTGTTAATTTTGTTTTGTTAATTTTGCTTTTCTCCTGTCTCTGTCTAGTATCTATGCTGTTGTCTTGTTATGGCCTGAGAGCATGGTCTTTATGATCAAAACCATTGATAAAGTCCTAATGGGACTGTAGTTAAGAATTTAAGAGCTGATGGAATTAAGATAAACATTTACAGGTGAATTGGTGTACTCTGGGTAGGCTTTCTAGGCAGTGATTGCATCTCTTTTCCCTGGTTGCAATGTGGAGTAGACATTGTGTCTCCCTGGGGAACATTCCCTTGACTAATACTGTAAACAGAAAACATAAATGCACCCTTCAAGCAATATTAATCAGATATGCTAAAGAAAAAGCTTAAATAGTTTCACCCAAAGATAAAAAGTATCTAAAACAGAAGACTGTAAAACTGATTTACAGGTGATTGTCCTAGGATATCTTTCACTCCTTGGTCCAAGGCCAACTTCAGGGCAATAATTAAAGTATTTCTTCAACCCAGGGAAGACTCTGCCTCCTCCCCAAAGTGAAAATAAAACTATACGCCCAGAGGAAAGGAAGCAAATGAGGGACTGTGTAGTTAGACAGGTAGGTCAACCTATACTGTCAGTAAATTACAATCCGATTTTGAGAGCAATTTTACAAATTTTTGCAAAACCAGAAATGTGGCTCTAGGAGCAGTTCAAACCCTCCCACCTCCATCTTTATCATTCCCAATTCCTAAGACTAAAGAAAAAAAAGGAGACGAGGGTTATTTTGAAAGCACAAACTGCTTCTCTGGCTCCAAGTCCCCCTCGCCAAGAACACATACAAATCCTAATTGTCTTCTCCACAAATATTAATATGAAAAAGCCTTAGCCATCTGAATGGATAAACAACTTATTGCTCATCTCACAGCAGCAATTTTTATTTTTTAAAAATATGTTTTTTTAAGTTGATTTCAAAAAGAGAGAGGGAGAGGGAGAGAGAGAAACATCAACATCGATTGGTTGCCTCCTGCACACACCCCACCTAGGGCCTGGGAATCCAAAGAGAGGATGCTCAACCAACTGAGCCACAACTGACCAGGGATCATGCAGCAATTTTATTTATTTATTTATTTATTTATTTATTTATTTATTTATTTATTTATTTATTTTTATTGATTTCAGAGAGGAAGGGAGAGAGAGAGGAACATCACTGATGAGAATCGTTGATCGGCTGCCTCCTGCATGCCCCTCACTGGGGATCAAGCATGCAACTCGAGCGTGTGCCCTTGACCAGAATAGAACCCGGGACCCTTCAGTCTGCTTGCTGCCGCTCTATCTACTGAGCCAAACAAGCTAGAGCAATGGCAATTTTAAAATGAAGGCCAGGAGGTCCCTGTGTGTCTGTCTGTCTGTATGTTCATGTGTGTTGTATAGTATTTTATACCTCTGGATGACAACGCTAACTTGCTAAAAAGCTTCATTTAATTAGCTTAAATACAAATGCATATAAAAATATTCTAAAAAAAATGACAGAAACTAACCTAAATGCTTTTCAGGACCATGTGATCTAGGAAAATATATGATATTAAAGCTGGTTTTGTTAGCAGAGAGAAACATGTAGGAGTGGGGTTCTTGTGACATTCTGAGAACAGGGATTTTTCTAAGACTCACATGGGAGGATATGATGTGGTAGACAGCTTTATTTAAACCCTGGGTTTCCGAAGTCCCATCTCCCTTAGTCCAGTCATAGAAGTGTAGCTGGGGTTTCAGCAGGGCTAAAATCAGAGCCAGTGTACAGAGTTTCCGTTCCATGTTGCAGCTGGGCCCAGTACAGCATCAGGCCAGCTGCAGTCCCTTCGTCCATTGTGTGTGGGGGGTCTGCATGGCTGTGGGCCACATGGGAGAATGCCAGGAAACCAAGGGCGAGCAATGAGCCAAGTGTGCCAAGAGGAACCAAGGGAGTAAACTTCTTTGCTCAGGGGATTATACAGCCCAAATTTCTGAGCACTTGCAGTGGCCATGCTCATTCTGGCTAACCATCTCTATCCCCAGGTGTGATTGACAAGCAAATACCTTCCCTATGTCATCCCAACTTTACTCAGCATGTGTCTATCTTCCCTTTGTTGGATCCCTCCCCCAGTGTTTTGCAGGGAACATGGCCATGTGTGGATCTTCCCTGTGCTCCTTTCTTATTATTAATAACTAGGGGCCCAGTGCACGAATGTGTGCACCTTGAAAGGAACTGTGGGCCATGAGGTGGTGGGTCTTGGCCCATTCTCTGCGTCCCTACCCAGCCCCTCCTGCTGTGACCCCCGGTCCCCTCTCTGCTGTCAGCCCCGCACCCACTGCCGCTGCTCCCATGTGCTGACAGCGCCAGCCCCACTTGCACCCCCTGACAATGCCTGAGCCGCTGCTCGCACCCACTGCCAGCACCTGGAGCTGGTCCCGATCGCTTGGTGCCGACAGCGGTGTGAGAGGCGGCTGCTGGCCCTGATTGCCCCTCAGGAGCAGGTGGAGGTGGAGAAGCCCTGAGGGGCTATCAGGACCGGCAGCTGCTGCTTGCACCCGCTGAGCGATTAGGACCACCACCAGGTGCTGGCAGCAGGTGCAAGCGCCAGGTGGGACTGTGGTGCGAAGGAGCAAAGAATTTTCAGTAACCACCAGAGGCTCACCCTGATGACAGTGACTGGTGCCCTGCCTTGGTCTGGTGCCCCCGCTCACCTGCTCCACCATCCCGCCGAGGCCGATGCCCACCATGTTCTGTGCATGCCCCCTGGTGGTCATCATAGCAACAGGCTGTTCCACTGTTTGGCCTATTTGCATATTAGCCTTTTATTATATAGGATGAGTTAATTACAATGGTATCAGTTTGAGTTTGGTTTTGTTAAATAGGTATCTTTCAAAAATTGATTAATTTTTTAAAAAATATTTTTATTGATTTCAGAGAGGAAGGGAGAGGGAGAGAGAGATAGAGACATCAATGATGAGAGAGAATCATTGATTGGCTGCCTCCTGCATGCCTCCTACTGGGGATCGAGCCTGCAACCCAGGCATGTGCCCTTAACTGGAATCAAACCCAGGACCTTTCAGTTCCCGGGCGATGCTCTATCCACTGAGCCAAACCAGCTAGGGCTAAATAGATGTTTTTAGAGTTATGACAATTAAATATAATACTTTTATTCTACCTAGTTTTATTAGTTAAATAAATTCTTATCTGTGTTTCAAAATTTGCCATCAGGAAAAATACCTTTGAATAATAACTGACTTTGATGTCTCATGAAATTTCATAAGTAACCTAAACATAATTGTTAAGGACTAATGAATTAAGTAGATGTAAGTAACCTAAACATAATCGTTAAGGACTAATGAATTAAGTAGATGTAAGTGGGATAAGAGTTTTTTGGGTGGACTTTAGCAAATTATATTTTATTATATGTATACTTAAAAATAGTTTCTAAAATATTTTGCAATCTGAAACTTTAGAGTTTTGCTAAATTAAATGATAGAAATATATTACATATCTAGAACATTTCCTAAAAATATAAAATGGAACATTAATTATTAAATGCAAATTTATATACTTTTGGTTCCCTACTGCCAAAAAACAACAACAAAAAACCAAAAAAACGAAACAAAATACACACACACACACACACACACACACACACACACAACAAAAAACTAAAAATATACATTTGGATCTATTAGCAAACATGTGTTATGCCATGATGAAAATTTTTCTGTGAAAAAGCACTTATTTTTAGCAATTATGAGTAATATTTATAAATTTGCTAATGTAAAGACAGTTCATAATTGCTTACTTTTTAGTTTTTGCTAGAATTTGAGGTTTTTAAAAATTCTAATATATTCTACTGGAAATAAGAAAAGGGGGCAACTGTATGTGAGAACAGTAGAATGTGTTTTTAACCAAGAAAAGGTGAGAGGAATGAAGATGTGTTTTTGCTAAGGAAAATGAGAGTAATTATGTTTGAACTAGAACTTCTGGTTTTCAAGGGCAAACTAAAGGCCCATAGAAAGTGGGAGAGAAAATTTTACCTTGTGTAATGAAGCTGACTACAACTGAAGTGTTATTATAAGGGTTTTAAAATTAATCTTTAATATCAATGGTGTGCTTATATAAAGCTAATACTTGGTTTTCTTGTACCTGCTAAAAGATGCTTCTTTTCTAGTCATCTGCTGAGAAAGCAATGATTTTGTGTTTTATGGAAATACATTTTTTTTTTGGTGTGTTTTATGTTGTCTTAATCAGGTTTTTGTTTACTTAAGAAAACGAAATCTCCTCAATAGGAAGAGCTGTTTTGCTTACAATTATGTATTTGTTTTTAAAATCTTTGTTACTTTGGTAAAATGGGTAATTAAGCATTTTATAATGACATGATCCTAATTTAGTCAATCATCCAAACCTTTTGTTATATTTTGATAAATTTCCACAAAATTCAAATTATAAATAGAATCTTTTCTTGACCTAGAAATAACTTTGAGGAATTCCAGAGGGCCCCTGAAATATCTCAAAAGATTTGTTTTCTCTCCTTACAAAAGAGAAATTGAAAACTAATTAGATTTGCTCTAGCTGGTTTTGCTCAGTGGATAGAGCGTCGGGCTGTTGACTGAAGGGTCCTGGGTTCAATAGCAGTGAAGGGCACATGCTTGGGTTGAGGGCTCCATTCCCAGTTGGGGGTGTGTGGGAGGCAGACAATCAATGATTCTTTCTTATCATTGATATTTCTATCTCTCTCTCCCTATCTCTTCCTCTCTGAAATCAATAAAAATATACTAAAAAAGAATTAGGCTTATTAGGTATGTTAAATTGCATGGGAAGAATTGTCAAATCACTGGAGGCTGTCCATGATGATAAACTTCTAGGGTATACAGGTTGGGGCAGAAGTACATTTACAGTTGCTCATATAGAAGCTAATACAATAATTAATCCTATTAATAAAAGGCAAATATGCAAATTGACCAAATGGCAGAACAACTGGTCCCTATGATGCTCACTGACCATCAGGGGGCAGATGCTCAATGCAGGAGCTGCCCCCTGGTGGTCAGTGCGCTCCCACAGGGGGAGCGCTGCTCAGCCAGAAGCCCTGAGCTGGGCTCCCAGCTGGTGAGGGCAGCGGAGGAGGCGGAATCTTCTCCCACCTCTGTGGCAGCACTAAGGATGTCCAACTGACAGCTTAGGCCTGCCCCCTGCCTAAGTGGTCAGTCAGACATCCCCCGAGGGCTCCCGGACTGTCAGAGGGCGCAGGCCCGGCTGAGGGACATACATTCCCCACCCCCCTCACCCTGCCCCAGTGCACAAATTTTGTGCACTGGGCCTCTAGTAAAGAATAACACAAGAATAAACTCTGTGTTTCTTGTACTCACAACTGTAAACCTACTTTTGCCCCACCCTGTATTGTATGGGTAAACAATGGCTGTAAATTAAATGAATAGCTGGGGCAATGGGAAATCCAAGATGGCCACTCGCATCTTCCCCACTCCCTAGCAAACCCCATATTTAGGTTTTTGGGTTCCTTCATCCACCATAGTGCATTTAAGCTGGAATGCATTCAATGCCACTCAGTATGGGCTATCAATATGTTCTCATTGTTGCATGTATGTTTTCCAGATGGGTTGAAGCCTTCCCCTGCCACAAGGCTGATGCCCTCACAGTGACAAAGAAACTGTCAGAAAATCCATTTCCCACTGGGATATGCCTTCCCCAGTCTCTAGTGACCGAGGCACCCACTTCACGGAGGAACTCATATGAGCCTTGGTGGATAGCCCTGAGAACTTCTTGGGATTACCACATACCCTGCCACCTTCAGTTATCAGGCAAGTTCGAGAGAACTAATGGATACCTGGGTGTGAGGCAGTGGAGGGGACTTTCCTCAGGTCCTGACCCTGGGAGCATCTTCCTGTTTGTGCTTCTGCACAGGGCTCCAGCTGGTAGGGTTGTTGCTATTCCCCTTTCTTTTCTTCTCCATCAACTGCTTCTTTAAACACTAAATGTTTTCTTCCAATTAATCTCTTTTCAGGCCTGCCAAACTAAGCTTGGAGACCATCGTTCCATAGCCAAAAACTCACTAATGTATTTCCTTACCCTAAGGGACATCTCTGCTCAGCATCTTCTAGCATCTTCGAGCATTGCAGTGCACCAGGAGAAACCCTGAACTTTTTATTTTTATAGTGGGCAGGGTAAATTTGTTGGCAGACTTGCTGTTACGATTCCCTCCTTTGTACTCCTCCCCAAAAACCTTACACATCTTAGAAGGCAAAAATGACTTCAGTGAAGTTATTTTTTCTTCACTGAAAGGAAAAGTCTTTTCTTACAGGAAGAAAGAGTGTACACAGGTGGAGAAAGAGACTTGCAAAGCCGCCCCTGGGGATCACATTGAAATGACTCTACAGGTTTGACTGCAAGTGTCTCTGGTTAACATGGTTGTCTTACCGGTAGATATTACCTGGAGGGTTTTCTAACTCAAGACTTCAAAAGAAAAAACAAAACAACACACACACACACACACACACACACACACACACACACACACACACACACACACCACAATGGACATGGTGAGGTTGAAAAGAACTTCTGACTCCTCTTCTTGCGTGAAAGCTTCACTGAACAGGACTCTGGAAACCAGGCCCCAGTTGGATTTCTCTTAGGTTCTGTTCCGGCTCAGCCAGTTCTGTCTGTGTGTCCTACCCGGATAGTGTCCTGCTGCATTCTGTGCTGTGTAGCTGCTTCCCTCTACTGGGCACTTATTCAATGGCAAGAAAGCCTCAGTCTCTTTACCGGCACCTGCTCCAATTGGGCAGGGAGACGAAGAGTGTTTTGCTCCAGTGCTCTCTGCAAAAAGACTTGTTATTTATAAATTTGAAAATGATTTACCCCCTATTTATTCCTTTATTTTTTTAAAAAACCATAACATATAAATACAACCTATTCACCCCTCCACGATTGCTTCGGAGTCAGCTGGGCAGAAGGTAAGGAAGATGTGAGATAACAACATTTAACATGGGGTGGGGTGGTGGAACTCTTCAAAAAGCCATATGGAGAGAGTACTGGTAATAAACATTTGAAAAGGTCACAGTATTTGTCCAGTAAAACATTTAGGATTTATAAAGGCTTCTCAATGTTCGTGCAGAGGAGGAACATATTAAGGGTTCCTTTGTTCCTTGGGATTTTAACTTTCAGGAACTGTGACACGAAGTTCTTTTGTTTACCGACTGCTTCCCCTTCACGAGGCAGGGGAAATGGGCACTGCTGCATCTGCTCGCAGCCCTTGGTTGCCCCTGGTGGGTGCTCTATATCAGTGGTTCTCAACCTTCCTAATGCTGCGACCCTTTAATACAGTTCCTCATGTTGTGGTGACCCCCAACCATAAAATTATTTTCGTTGCTACTTCATAACTGTAATTTTGCTACTGTTATGAATCGTAATGTAAATATCTGATATGCAGGATGTATTTTCATTGTTACAAATTGAACATAATTAAAGCATAGTGAGTAATCACAAAAACAATATGTAATTATATATGTGTTTTCCGATGGTCTTAGGCGACCCCTGTGAAAGAGTCGTTCGACCCCCAAAAGGGTTGTGACCCACAGGTTGAGAACCGCTGCTCTGTATAGATATTGTTTCCCGGGGCCACAGCCATGATGCCATCTTCGTTCTGGTTGTCAGTCCGACAAGAGCCACCGTGTTCTCTGTACGGGACCCTCATGAACACACAAAGTTCAGGTCTGTCTGCCAAATACACAGGTCACACAGAGCTCCCACTGGCAGAGAGGGCCCTCGTGCTGTTGCCTCTGGTGTGGAGCCGCTTCAGTACCCGTCACTTCCAGAGCAATGGTCAGGTGCTGCGCGTTAACTCACGCTGGAAGAGAAGACAGTGAGTGATGCCCTTCCCATGATGACGTCCACTTACAACAGCCCACCTCCGACCTCCCCTTACAGGACAGCTGTCTGCTGTGTTTACGCTCACTGTGATGCCCAGCCTTCCTTCTCTGTTCAAGCCACCTTGCAGGAAGCACTCACAGAGCGCAGAATCTGGAGGGGCAAGCCATTGGAAGCCAACAGGCTCTGCACACCGGGGAGGCTGTCCAGGTGGGTGTCCAGGTGCCACCTCACCGCTCTGCAACCTCACGCCACTCCAGCCTGTGGGGGAATCCAGAGGGCAGATGCCTTGACCTTGGGGAGACCTAGGCCCAATGAAGGCCTCACGTACCTAGGAAATGGGACAGCTCAGAAAAAGGGTAGAAAGAGACAAACACAAAGGGCCTCCCTCACAATTTGAAATACAACTTTGTCTAGGCTAGGTCTTAAACCCATTTATGGGCATATGAACTGCCAAACAGGACAACCATGTCATGCACCAATTGTTTATGTTATTTCACCCTTCATTGTAAGGAAATATGGTACTTCCGATCTTCATTTTGAACTATTTGGTTAAAGGTTTGAGATGAGAGTTCTATTTCCTCCCCACCTCGGGACAACAGGATGAATTCAGAGGGGAACAGGGGCAAAATACTTTTACAGGGGACTTGCAATATCACCATTCTGCCACCAGAGGGCAGTGTAGACCAGTGTAGAACCCGGAGAGGGGCCTGGGTGCAGAGAGAAGTAAACATTCAAATGCAAATTTAAAATGAAGTTTCACTTGCTAAAATTAGAATAAAAAATAACCTGGTAGTAGAGTCTGTACTTCCGGTGAATACTGATCCTTACCGAATGTTGTTCGATCCGGTTCCTAGAGGACCCCCTGCCATTAGTTTCCTGAATGGGGTCATCTGTGAGGTAGGGGTTGCGGGGAGGGACCTGCGGGAGGCGCTTGAAGGGTCTCGAGGCAGGGGCTATTTACTATCTGAGTCAAAAGCATGTTCATACTTTAACAATAGTATGGCTTTAGTCGAGAGAGCGTTTTACTTGGGGTCAACCCACAAGGTGGAGGGTGCTTTGGGGCCAGCAGCTGAATTCCCGTAAGAGCCCTTGTGCAAGAAAGAGGAGGCCGCCCGGTTTTTTGTCCGGCTTTGACTGTGGCAAACCCCCTCTTGTTGTGGAGTGCGAGCAACAGAATGACCACTGGATTCCAAACCAATTAAAATTTAGGAGCCTTTATTAGCTGGCCGGCGACTGCTCACCCTTCCTCCATGCAGGGAGTCCAGAGAGCAGCCCCGACCAGATGCAGAGCTGGGGTAGTAAAGGCTGAAACTACATCCTGATAGACAATCATGCAGAACAAGCAAGCGAGTTACATAAGCTAATTCTGCAGTTAGCTGAGAAAAAAAAACAAAAAAGAACAATTCTCAGAAAGTCCCCTATAAGCCTTGTGGTTAGAGTTCTCAGAACTTCCTCACAGGGGCTTAGTTTAAAAATCCAATCCATGAACATGAGATGTCTTTCTATTCACTTAGCCCTTCTTTAATTTCTTTCAAGGACGTTTTGTAGTTTTTAGCATGTAAATCTTTCATTTCTTGGGTAGATTTACCCCCAACTATTTACTTCTGCATCTGTTTATGGGCATGTGCAATGGTTTTCTATATTGCCTTGTGTATGTGGTTGATTTTGAATGTCTAATCTTACATGTCTGGCTTCCAAAAGGGGAGAAAGGGAAAAGATAAAAATAAAAATAAAAAATCCAGGTGCAGCTCCTTTAAATTCCCAGAAAACCACCTCAGCCAGTGGGATTGCAATAATGGCTGCCTATCTCTGTGCCTGTACCTCAGAGATGGAAAGCAGTGAGCAGCAATCAGAAAACAGACCCCTGATGTTTGGGAGACTGGTTCCTTATTGTCCACTCTGGCTCAAGCAAGCCATATCAGGAATTCGAACACAGCTGCCTGCCACTAGGCTGGGGGTGGGGGTGGGGGTAGGTAACCAGTACAGCACTAAAGGTTGAAATTAGCCAAAATCAATCACACTTTACCAGTCACGCTTTCTCCTGCAAGTTAAAATCATCCAAGAGATGCAAATTAAAAGCATTTCAACAGAGTTCCAAAATTGTGACTTCAGACACTTTCTGCTAGTACAGTTGTTGCCTAAATGGAGAGACAGATTCCTGGTGTTTCCCATTGGGCCATTTCCCGTGACATCCCCTCCCATTATTAAGCCTTGATATCTAACACGTCTTGATTTCCATTTGTCCTTTGAGCTTCGTGCTCTGGCACACCAATGGTGAATCAGTGTTGGACCTGTCTAGGGAGGTTTCATTTATAACGGGCACCTCCCTAAGAAAAGACTATAGCTACATATCTCCATTGGTTTTTGTGGGGACTCAAGGGGGCCCCACAATAACACCTTACATGTGCTTGATTTTAGAGCCACTTAAGAGAGAGATAAGAAGTCAGGTAGTTGGAGATCATAACATCTGTCTTATTATTAATCAAAACTACAATGGAGGAAACCCACCCCGGCCAGGCAAGGCCAGCTCTTACAATAACTACCTGAAGCATCAGTCTAGAGTAGCTGTGGGCAAACTACAGCCTGCGGGCCGGATCATAAAACTAAAAAAAAAAAAAAGACCGTACCCTTTTATGTAATGATGTTTACTTTGAATTTATATTAGTTCACACAAACACTCCATCCATGCTTTTGTTCCGGCCCTCCGGTCCAGTTTAAGAACGCATTGTGGCCCTTGAGTCAAAAAGTTTGTCCACCCCTGGTCTAGAGGCCTACTCTGTACCCCCAGGATGGTTCCTTTAGCTTGTGTTCCTTCTTTAGAAACATCTAAGAACTTACCTCTCATGGGGACGAGGAGGGTTCAGGGAGAAACCAGGAGTGTCACACTGATTGATGGTTCCCCCCACCCCCACCCCTCTAGACAGAAAACATCAGGAGCTGGGAATGTATGTTCCCACCCAAAGTTCTCAGGCACCTGCTCTTTACTTCCAATTCTCATTCACAGGAGAAAACCTGCGGGCAGTGCTGCTGCTACTGACTCCTGTCTTTGAATTCAGGCCCAGGAAGTCTTTTCCTCTGAATGATAAACTGCTGTCTCAGCTCACCCCTCAATACAGAATCCTGAACTGAAGCCATTTTTGGTGAAGCTTACAGAGACGACTACCTCAGTGGCACTATCCCCAGCTTTGAATCTTTCTCTGCTTTGGAGTGTTTGAGGCCTTGAATAATCTACTCTGTTTCTGTGGGGTCAGAAGTGTCACATGTCAGTCTTGTTATTACACACTTTCTTCAAGTTGATCCAGCAGAATTTTTCATAGTTAGTTCTGCCACTGTCTTCTATATGTGTGTCTGATGGGATCAGAGCATCTTTTTCTTTCCCCCTCTTCATGTCTTAACCACTAGACGAACACCTATCTCTTTTTATTTCTTCTAAAGCAGCTGTTCTCAACCTGTGGGTCACGACCCCTTTGGCGGTTGACCAACCCTTTCACAGGGGTCACCTAAGACCATCCTGCATATCAGATATTTACATTACGATTCATAACAGTAGCAAAATTACAGTTATGAAGTAGCAACAAAAATAATTTTATGGTTGGGGGTCACAACGTGAGGAACTGTTTTAAAGGGCCAGAAGGTTGAGAACCACTAAAGCCTTTTTTCTTCATTAACTGAATTCGGAAGATTAAAAAAAATTGAAGTATAATTGACATACAACATTATATTCATTTCAGGTCTACAACATAATACTTTGACATTTGTATACACTGTGAAATGATGACCATATAAGTCTTGAATCTTAACATTTAATTTTCTCATTCTATTTTTCCCCTTAAGATGTTTTCAACAGTTCAGCACAAAGAGACAATTTCCCATGAAATTCTTTTGGCTCACTTCAAGAAAAATAAGGTGGAGATAGCGAATGCAATAACAAAACCATTTCCTTTCGTTGAGAGCCTCAGAGACCACTTCCTCATCACTGAAGAGCTCTATAATGTAAGAGAAGTGAATTATAACTCTCCACGGCACCCTAGCCTCACATTAATTTGTGTTTGGCATCCTAGATTAAAAATCTAGCCCTTTATAGTTTTCATGGCAAGACTCTACTAAATTAGTAAATCATCCTATAAGGTTGAGGGTGACAGGGCAAGAAGATATCACTAACAATAATTCTATTCTAATTGAAGCCTTTCTCTCCCTTTAAAAAAATGTATCTTTATTGTTGAAAGTATTACAGATGTCCCCTTTTCCCCCCATTGACCCATCTATCCTCCCAGGCCTTCACCACACTATTATCTGTGCCCATGAAGCCCTTCTTGTCTGTGGGGGATATTGGGGTATGTGTGTGGGGTGGAGGGTAATGGTGAAATGGTTGGATTTAATCTGATATGCTTTGCAGTTGCATAGCGATTTACACAGTATAGCAAAATGAAAGAAAATTAAAATAATTGAAAGAATTGGGACAGTATTCCATTATCACATCCACTTATTTCCAATGAAATCCACAGGGAATTTGTGCCATTATAAATCAAATTTCGGTCTTGTTGCGTCGTGTTTAAACTTTATTAAGTGGTTTGGGAGTCTTGGAATTCAAGCAAATTTGATTAGTGGATCCTCTTGGAGACAGACAAGGAATTTAACTCCTCACCATGTGATTGTGCTTTGTGCATCTCCCTGCATCCTAAAGTCTTATCAGGACTTCTCATACCCGCAGTTGCTATGCAAAGATCCATTATTGAAACAGCCTAGGCAGGATGGAATTTTGAAAGTCAAGAGGAAGGCTCATTTGTGATCTTAAGCAATTGATCAAATATATTAGAAGTTCTAAAATATGACATGAAAATTCTAATCTACACTGAAAAAGTAGACAGAGTTCCTATGCAATCACTTCCTTGATGGTTGTTTAACTTTAAAACTATCACTTTATATATTTTTTTCCATTGCACTGTTTTAAAGGATTTTCAAGAAGCTTGTAAAGACTTGGTTCCTGTAGGAAGAGTGGTGTATCATATTCTCTGCCACCTTGAGAAGATTTTTGATTGGTCACTTCTACAAGCTCTGTTCAGCAGGGTTCATCTGAAGGAGTATCCTGATTTAATTCAGGTTCATAGAAGCTTCAAAAATGGTAATCAATTTTCTTCCCTCCCTTTTGGGGTCCAAGTCTACTTTTCATTCATTCATTAACTCAGTCACTCATTTAACAATTGTTTACTGTGTTCCAGGCCCTATGCTAGGCAGTATGAATGGAAGTAACTGTGGACAAAACTGCCATGTAAAGTAACCTGCCAAGTGACTACTGTACTAGGGCTTAATTTGGGTTAAATAATGTCCCTTTTTCTTCTTTGGGAATAACTAGCTCTCTTAACGAGAAAATTCCTCTGTTCTTCTCTAAGGTTTGTACAGTTCACAGAGACATTCCACTTATAGAATTTATATTGAGAATGCTTTTACTCCTTTCTGATCATCTTGTTGTGTGATTAATTACTTTAGTAACATTTCCAGTTTCACCACCATCCTTAAAACCCAAGACTCATCACTGTAGAATTTCAGTGTTGTTTTTCCCCACCCCGTTCATTGCCCCAGGGAAAGGGATAAGCAACACCAAGTCAGGAGCCATTGAGATTCACTGACCCAAGGGCCAGAAGTCCCCCCATTGAAAGACATGGATTCATGGGTGACCCAGATACTTAATTATGAGTTGGTGTCCCTAATTACCTATCTGCAACCTCTAATTAATTTTTTCCCCCTTTGTTCAGTGATCCAAGACAAACATTTTTTCTGGGAAAGTGATAGAGAAGAGACACACGAAATGCTCAGCACTCAGCCAAGCTATGAACTAGGTAATTATGAGAAGACACAAATTTGCTGTCTTTTGACTAAGAGGAAAAATAGATAAAGGAACCAAAAGGAGACGGTGGTGCTGGGGAAGGAATACCAGGAGAACATGGGGTGGTAGATGACTGTTACTTTGAGTTGATTCCAAAATGACCTGATTCTGTGTGGAATCCCAGGGTATTAGCAAGAGGTGGCAGGGAGAGACTCTCTGCCCAGTCACCTAGAGGGTGGACTAAGATCCCAAGTGTAACTTATGAGTTTCCATAGGAGACCGTCAGTGTGAAGCTGTGAAGGGCTAAGAACTATTGGCCCATATCAACATGAAACTTGAGGATGGAAGAAGGGACAAAATTAAATGTGGGGGATGTTATTTAAGAGCAGAAATATGCAAGAAGAAAGGACGTCATATAGAAAAAAGAGGAAGTGATAAGGGTGTGGGGAACAGGACGTGGGCACTGAAAGAGAGAGAGAGAGGAGGGGGGGAAATGAAAAACAGCAAGAACGAATAAAAATAACATTATTAAGAGCTCATTTGATTGAACATCTATCTTGTAGTTATGGGTTTAGTGCTCACACCTGCATATAGAGGTTAGTATCACTTACGTACCTATTATGCCCATAAGACAACTGAAATCTCAAGAGACCATGTACATAATTGGTCTGGGTTCAAATAAGCAAGGATGAACCCAGGCATTCTGAAGCCAGAGCCTCTGTTCTTTTTTCCTTTTTAAATGGAGGTAAAAGTCACATAACATAAAATCAACCATTTAAAAGTGTGCAACATTGTGCAAGCATAACTTCTATCTAGTTCCAAAATAATTTGAGCCCCTCAAAAGGAAACCCCATATTCTTTAAGCTGTCACTTCCCATTGCCCTCTTCCCACTGCCAGAAGACATTGATAAAACTAAAAAGTGCATCTTTTGCTTCTGTGGGTTAAGTGGGGAAAATCAAAGAGACAGAGAGAACAGGAAGGGAACCTGACATATAGGTGGGGAGGTGTAGGGGAAGAGAGCTGGGAAGGAAAATAGAGATATCAAGGACTGAGCTGGAGAGCATCGCCAGAAAGAAGAAGACAAAACAGGGGACAGGAGAAGTCAGGGAGACAGAGGCCAGTGGCAGCCCGGATGCAGAAATACCTTCCTAGGTAGAAGCAGCAATGCCTGGAGATTAGACCCCGGTAGAAAATTGAAAAAGGGAGAGAAAGAGGTAGAAGGGGGTTTGATTGGATTTGAGGTGGGATTCTTGGAGCAGCAGTATTTCTTTACAAGGAGCAGCTGACTTTAGTTTCAATCTCAGAGCTCAGGATGGTCACACCTTAGCCTTTTTCCTGGTCACTGGCTCTGGTCTCTCCTTTCCTTTGATCTCTCTTAAGTGCCTGGTAAATCCAAAGTTCTTGGAATAAAAAGGGAGAGAGAGTCAAAAGAGTTGCTCAGCTTACTGCTGAATGGTGGACAAGGTAACTGTGATTGATTCCTACATTTTAAATAACCAGTTACCTGGTTAAGTCATGTGGAGGGAGGAAGGCACACACACACACACACACACACACACACGCCCAGTCTCTGGCTACTTTCTGAAGTGTGAGGGAAGCAAGCAGGCTGAGACATGTGACAGGCTTAGGGCACAATTTTTTTAAAATTAAATATTTTATTGATGTTTTTACAGAGAGGAAGGAAGAGGGATAGAGAGTTAGAAACATCCACAAGAGAGAAACATGGATCAGCTGCCTCCTGCACACTCCCTACTGGGGATGTGCCGGCGACCAAGGTACATGCCCTAGACTGGAATCGAACCTGGGACCTTTCAGGCCGCAGGCTGATGCTTTATCCACTGAGCCAAACCAGTTAGGGCAGGGCACAATTTTTTTTTAAGTTAAGGAGATTATTTTATTCAGCCTATTGCAATAAGGAGAACATTCATTAATGAGGACCATCTCAAAGAAAAGGAGGGAGCCTGGGGTTTTATAGAGGAAGGTAAACAAGAGAGTCATCTTAGAGTCTTATGAGTGAGTCAGAATGGAGATGAAACTCTGAGGAGAGTGTTAGCTGGTTTGTCATTTCTGAAACACCAAAGGGTGGGGGAGATTTAACCATCACTGTAACAGTCAGTCTCCCTTTTTCTTTAACATGAATATTGTTTGTCACTGAGCAACTCAGAGGTAAGCATAAGCCTCCCAAATGGGATGAAGCAGGGCCTAAGAAATAGTCTCTCCAGGATTCTTGCTGCTGTTGTTCCTATAAAACTAGTTGAGAGGTGGTGGTGAAGGACATTTGTTTTAGGGTCCAGGAGATTAGACATCTTAAAAGAGGGATGCCTGAAACAGAGAAATAATAGTACAAATGTTGTATTAAAGTCAAGAGCCAGGAGTTGAACCCTGACAATTAACCAGTCCAGTCCCGGCTAGTGTGGCTCAGTTGATTGGAGTGTCATCCTGTACACCAAAATGGGGGGTTTGATTCCTGGTCAGGGCACATAGCTAGGTTGCAGGTTCGACCCCCTAACTGTTGGGGAGGCAATTGATCGATATTTCTTTCTCACATTGATGTTTCTCTCTCTTTCCCTGCCTCTCTCAAAAAATTAATGAAAAACATATCCTTGGGTGAGGATTAAAAAAAAAAAAAAGGAGAGAATTACCTAGCTAGTGGACACAGATATCAGCTGTAGAAAATTGTATAGCACCACTTCTTGAATTCCTTGCTTTATGTTTATTTGTTTGTTTTTTGTGGTACCAAGTCTTCAAAGCTCAGTGTCATTTATGTTTACAGAACCTCCTTGAATTTCTTGAAGTTAAGATGTCTATGCTCTTGGTGATTTATGCATAGTCTTAGTTACCTCCTTACCAAGGGTATGGGTGACTCATTTTTTTTGGACTTCCTTAGTGTCCATCAGCACTTGTCCAGGGAGAATTGCAACCCCGTGCATGGTCTGCTGCGGTGCTGGTTCCTTCAGGGTCAATGCCAAATCACCAGGCTTCAGTTCACAGTGCTTCTTTGGATTGCAAAACAACCTGGAGTCTGGTAGGCATATGAGCAGTTAAGTCTTAGTTCTTGGTGATGCCGAGTCAGGCGAGTAGAAGAAAAATGTGAAACATTAAATTGGAGGATTGCAGTTGGATATTGAAGAAAACTGTAAGGCTGGAAACTTTGTAAGCCAGGTACAAGGCCCGTTCTCCCAATAAGGCTGGTACTTGTTTCCCATTGGCTCCATAAAGTCAACCTTAGTTCCTAAAAGTATAATGTCATTTCTGATTAAATGAGCATCATTCTCAAATATGATATTCCAGGCAAAGCCTTGGGTTTGTAACCAATTACATCGTCCACTGCCTTCATGTTGAAACTCAGTCTTCTTAGGGTACATAATTTAAAAAGATATTCACTTGCACAACCTAAGAGTAAGTGCCTTGGTGTTAAGTTTGACACCTTAGGTCCCTTTGCTGTTTCACCCTAGTCCTGACCCAGAGGCAAGACAGAAAAGAAAGCTGAACTTTTCAGTGGAGGAAGTTTCTCTGGGTAGAAAATGTGAGGAGAATAAATATAGAAGAGTGGGCCATGAATCATGAGTAATAGGAGTGAACCCAGTTTTACCTAAAGGGACAGGAGATCCAAAACGTTTCCAGGCTGTTGAAGGGTTGGCAGGGAGCTAATTTTATATGTAATTATCAGAAGTTGTCATAGGAACATGCAAATAATATGTGTGATTGTCAGATTGACAAGTAGGAGAGATGATTGTGGAAGACCTTTAGATGGAGAAGGTAGGGGGAAGGGGCTCTGGTGGTAAGGCCAAAGCCAAAAGAAGAGACTTGTAGTAATGGAGGGATAAGGACAGTACATAGGAAGACAACAATTGGGAGAGTAGAGACAGACAGAGTGTCAACATAAACCTTTGAGAAACAGAGACAAAGGGGAGGAAGTGAAAGAAACAGAAGAGAGGAGCTAAACTGACAACTCCAAAGAGGGACAGTGACAGAAATTACATGGAGAGAGAAACATTGGGGGCAAAGTAAATACCAAGAAAAGAGGAAGTGGGGGAGAGGCACAAAGAAATCATGAAGACAGAGTGTTAAGTGAGGGTGAATGAAAAAGTGGAGAGGGCAATGTGACGAAGGAGAGAGGAGACATTGAAATATTTAAAATTTGAGGGAGAGTCACTGGACAAGCTGCTGATATAGGGGGTTGTCCCCTTTAACAATGAGTTTTCAGGGTAAAGTGTCCCCATTTTTCTAAGTGACATTTGTAATCTGTTCAGATTAAATAAACCTTTCTCCAAACTGGCTCAGCCATCTATGTCTTTCGTCAACATTTATAGCCATGACACCCAATCCATATGCCCAGATGATCTGTCTTCTCAGCTTACTCATCTAAGAGCTTGAAGGGCATCTCACTGGGATATCCTTCAGGAACCTCAGATTTAGTGCTTCTAAAATGGATCTCATCATCTTCTTCCATGAAACCAGATCCTCTTTCTCCTCTTCCTTTGCCACTCCCCCCCTTTTTTGTTAGTTCTCATATGAGGATACTTTTTCATTTACCTTTTAGAGAAAGTTGCAGAGAGAGGGAAAGACAAAGAAAAACATCGATATGAGAGAAACACATCAATTGGTTGCCTCCTGCATGCTGGGCCTAGGGCCCAGGCAGGGGCAGAACCTGAAACCAAGGTACATGCCCTTGACTGGAATCAAACCTGGGACCCTTTGATCTGCAGGCCGAGGCTCTATCCACTGAGCCAAACCAGCTAGGACCACTTCCCTCTTTAGTAACAGCATCATTCCTGTCCATTTTTTTTTAAATTTTGTTTTATTTCTTAAAGTATTACAAAGAGCATTATATATGTCTCCTTCCCCCCCCCCCCCAGCCCCTTGACATTCCCCTGGCCTCCCCTACCCCACAGTGTCTTGTGCCCATTGGTTATTCTTATATGCATGCATACAAGACCTTCGGTTGATCTCTTACCCCCCCCCCCATAACCCTCCCCAGGATTCCCACTGTAGTTTGACAGTCTGTTCAATGCTGCTCTGCCTCTGTATCTATTTTTGTTCACCAGTTTATAATGGTATTTATTATCCATAAATGAGTGAGATCATGTGGTATTTTTCTCGCTTCCCAGGGTCCACCACAGTCTTGCAGGGGCCGTCCCAGCCTCACAGGGGCCGTCTCAGCCTCACAGGGGCCGTCTCAGCCTCACAGGGGCCGTTTCAGCCTCACAGGGGCCGTCTCAACCTCTCAGGGGCCATCTCAGCCTCACAGGGGGCATTTCAGCCTCACAGGGGCCATTTCAGCCTCACAGGGGCTGTCACAGCCTCCCTGGGGCCGTCACAGCCTTGCAGGGGGTGCCGCATCCCATGTTGGGGGTGAAGGTGCAAGTCAGAAGCTCCTCGTGCTGTCTCTCCTGCTGCTCCCTTGGGTATTGTCGATGCTGGAAGTTTCTGAGAGCAATCTGCAGGTGCTGGACATCATATTTTAACTGGTCAACCTGAAGTTTGGCATTCTGTCTTTTGTTGGGCCGCTCCTTGCTGGACAAAATCTTCAGGCATTCTTGGTGGCTGAATATCTGGTATGCTTGCTTGGATTTCGTTTTCTACTAAGTGCACAGACAGCTTGTCTGCCATCTCCCAGTGTCCCATGTGAGACTGGATCTAGTGGGCCTGGTTGTGCGTTTGCTGGTACAGCGATTCCATGTTGCCGGCCCAGCCGGGTCCGGCTCCGGCTTACTCTGAACCTGATTCTGCTTCTTGAGTGTGTCCCTTTCAGCTCCGCGAGAAAGCCACCCTCCTCTCCGACCCACTGCAAGGCCATTCCGCCTCTCCCCGTAAGGGTCTGGGACCTCAGAATCCCGCCCAAATGAGCTCAGTGGATTCGAGAGTTTGTATCCCCTTCCGATTGAAAAAAAAACAACAACCAAAAACTGCTTCTTGAGTGTGTCCCTTATGGATGAGAGGAGTTGAAATCTCCAGTTTGTTGGGTTAGGCTGCAAAAGTGCAGGTGGTTCCTTTTGTGCCATTGGCACAGCTTGGGCAGGGATGTAAATTGAGTAGGGCGGGGTCTCCAGGAATCACCAGGGAGGAGCAAAGAGCAATGGCGTCTCCACGACTCCTCGCCTTTCCGAGACTCTGCGTCTTCACGTCCCTGAGTGCAGGCGAGCAGCTCCGCGAGAAAACCACCCTCGCTCTCTCACCCGCTGCAAGGCCGTCCCGCCTCTCCCTGTAGGGGTCTGGGACCTCAGAATCCCAACCCAAACAAACTCAGTGGATTCGAGAGTTTGTAACCCCTTCCAATTGAAAAAAACTACACATCCAGTTGCAGCCCGCCCCTCGCGTGACTCCGTACCTGTATTCTTGGCGCTTCTGTACATCCTACTCAGTCTCAATGCTCTTCTTTCTTTCCTTCCAGTTGTAGAGCTTCCACTGGGCCAGCTTTCCCATGGTTCTGAATGATAGCTGTTTGTCTTATAGTTGGTAGTTTCAATGTTGTTGTGGGAGGCAGCACGCACAGGTCTGTACCTTACACCGCCATCTTGGTTCTTGTGTCCTGTCCAGTTTTCTTAAGCAGGAAAAGCAGGAGGACTCCTCCTGAGTCCTCCTCTCCCCTAACCTTCATACCCCATCGGTCACCCAGCCCTGAGACTTGACCTTGGCAGTATTTTTCAAACTGACCATTTCTCCATAGCAAATGCCATGATGCTAATCAGATCTCTGAAAACTTTCCTTTGACCATCAGTTGATGAAGGTGACAGAAGTGTGGATGTGTTCATGCCGTTGTCCTATCTAAATCCCAGTGATAGTCAGGACACTTGAAATTAAGTCAATCTCCTTCCTGAAGCTTCCAAAGCCACAGGCCATAGGATTCCCTCCTGTTTCTTTAGCCTCTGTCCTCTCACTCCAAGTCTTAGTCATGCTGACTTCCTTTATTTACTTGAATTGCCTTTGCCCATGCTCTGTCCTCTATTTAGGTCTATTTCCCTTCTTACTCCCTCCCTAATTTGGCAACCTCCTGGTTATATGACACTTTTTCTTTGAAAGCCATTTTCTGTTTCTAGGATGGGATTCATTCCTCTGTCTGTATGTTCTCAGGGCACTTTGTACTGGCTGTGGGATGACACTCACACTTCATCGTGATAATGCAGTTAGTTTGTGCCATCCATTGTAGACTGCGATTTTGAGCCAGGGAACTCGTCTGTCTTGTACTTGCTGTGTCCTCTGACCTGTGTCCTGTGTCCTCTGGCACATAATAAGTGCTCAATTAAGTCCAGTCAGTGTGGCTCAGTGTTGAGTCTTGACCTATGAACCAGGGGGTCATGGTTCAGTTCCTATTAGAGCACATGCCCAGGTTGCAGGCTCAATCCCCAGTACAGGGTGTGAAGGAAGCTGCCAATCAATGGTTCTCTCTCATCACTGATGTTTCTCTCTCTCTCCCTCTCCCTTCCTCTCTTAAATCAATAAAAATAATTTTTTTTAAAAAAATGCTCAATTAACATTTTTCAGGAAAGGAAAGTCCTCATATTTCTGTGCTCTAAAGGGGATCATGTATTTTAGCAAACATTACATTACTGATATATTTATAGGAAAACTTTACAAAATAGTTCTCAAAATTACATATACTACCTTTGTGGAAAATAACCTAACTTACGAAAAAACACAAATTCAGCCAAGATTTTTATCAGTTAGTGAGTGAGAATAGCAGGTAAAGGGAAAAGAAAAAACCCAAAAGGTAGATTCAAGGTAAAAAGAAAAGCACCTGAGAAGTGGAGAGAGAAAGACACAAATACAGAGGTAGACAGTAGGTGAGAAGGTGAGATTCCTCACAAGAGTGAGCCTCTCAAGGGACACGGGGAGAGAGGGAAGAAAGGGAGCCACAAGGCTCTTTGAGGGGGACAGAGGAAGATTCCTCCTGAATCCTTACTTATTTTAGGGCCAGAGCTATCCACACATGAAAGTCTAGTGCAATCTTGTGCTGTGGGTCTGATGGATATGCAGAAGACAATTTCATCTTGTCCCCCTGAGATGAATGAAGGAGGCCAGCAAGCAAGGCCAGCACGTGACCAAGCACCTGAAATAATTGGTAAGGCTGGCTAAGGGAGTCTGGCATGTGATGGCACTGTGTATGTCACAGCAGAGGTGACAGGAGGTGGCCGAGGGAGCACGGGGGTGGAGTGGGGTGAGGTGGTGGTGGTGCAAGAGAGGGAGACTCTGGTGCTTAGTGCAGGGAGCTTCCACCAGTGCGAGTGACTGAAGCACCAGTTGCCTGCAGGCCACAGGATTCCCTGGGAAGACAGACCATCTGGTGCAGGGACATTCCTATCTAGAAGTTCTGGAAGTTGCTGGGTCTTTCCTGGAGTCCCTTTTTTATGGGGTTTTCTGCTGCCTCATGGGCCCCACATTGAGACTCCTTAGGGGTTTTGTTCCTTTGCACAGTGATCATCTGTGAATCCAATGGGCAGGAAGTGCCTCCAGAAGCCCAGAGATCAGCACCAAGATGTGGGCCTGGTGAGGAGTGTGAGGATGGCCAGCCTGGGCCTGCAGAACATCTGGCATCTGTATTCAGAGCTCCTGTTTCTTGACGTGTTTTACTTTAAAAACAAACAAACATATTTGTAAATTGATTTCAGAGAAAAGAAGAGAGAGAGAGAGTATCATCAGTGAGAGAGAAACATCAATTGGCTGCCTCCTGCACACCCCCTATGGATTGAGTCCATAACCCAGGCACGTGCTCTGACTGGGAATTGAACCAGCGATCTCCTGGCGCACGGACTGACCCTCAAACACCTGAGCCACATCAGCTGGGCTTGATACATTAAAATACACTTTGAGTATATTTTACTCCACAGACCATGGTTCACTTAATCCTGGGAACCCATTCTTGAGAAATGTGGGAAGCAAGGCTCTATTTATTGCACATGTGTTCATATGTTGACATCAGAATAGAAACAAGATAGCATGCCTATAATAAAAAATATGTAGTTGGCCTTTGTCTCTAGTTCCTGGCACAGAGCTCCCCCAAACCCAAAGTTCACTCCTGCAAGTGTTCTCTGTTGTTTTCAGTACCAAATAAGTCAGGACTTGTTAGCTTGTGTGGTGACCATAAACAATTTTCAGTTCCACTGGCTTACACAAATAAGTTCACTTCTTGCTTACTTGAAGCCCACGGTGCATCTGGGAGCCGCTCTGAGGTGGCAGTAAGTACATGAACGAGGCTGTTTCAGTCTTTGGGCTCTGTCCTCTCAAAACCAGGCTTCCATAATCAACGTGGTAGGAGAGAGGGTGCATGGAGAATTCTCACTGCTCTCCTATGAATTAGTTTGCAAATGACACATGCCACCTCTGATCATAGCCCATTGGTAAGTATATTAGTCACTTGGCCAGTCCTAATGAAAGGGAATGGATAATTTTGGAGGATATATGCAATATTTGGTGAACACTACTATCTCTGCTACAAATGGAAAATGATAGACTGGAAAAACCACCAATTCTAGATAATAATGATGCATCACTGAATCCCCTAACCCAACAAAGCACACAAAAAGGAGTTAAAAGGGGGAAAAACCCCCAGTCAGAATTTAGACTGCAAACCTAAGTGAAAAATATAACTTTATTAGGAGTTAAAGTATTGAAAATAGAATATGCTACAGGAAAGAGCTTCAAGGATAAAATATTTAGCTTGGTGTGTGATGGAATTTATTCATTTTTCTAAATAACTGTAGTCCCAGAAAGAAAGTTTATTCTCTGGCAGGAACTCTGAACATTTTACCTATTTAGGTGACCTCCTTTTACAGTCATAACATCAGTAAAGGGAGACAGAGCTGCAGACACATTTATTTTTGAATCATCCCTAAATAATTCCATCAAGCTACGGAGAGCCAAGATGGCGGCATAAAGTACAAACCTGTACGCGCTGCCCCCCACAACAACATTAAAACCACAACTATAAGACAAAACAGCTATCATCCAGAACCACGGGAAAGCTGATCGAGTGGAAGTTCTACAACTAGAAGGAAAGAAAAAAGCGCATTGAGACCGAGTAGGAGGGGAGAGGTGCCCAAGAACAGAGGTTGGGGGGGTAGGGGGGGCGTGCGTGAGAGGCTGCTGCACCTTGGTGCGTGGTTTTTTTCAATCAGAAGGGGACAAGCTCTCGAATGCACTGAACTCATTTATGGCGAGACGCTGGGGTCCCAAGATCCTACGGGGAGAAACGGGACTGTCTTGCAGCGGGTTGGAAAGCAAAGGTGACTTTCTCACAGAGCTGCTCACAGGGATCATTGTTGCTGTGGGGGCGTGCGGCACTCAGGGAGTCGTGGAGTCAGAGTCGAGGGGTAGCTGAAGACACCATTGCTGTTTGACCCGCCCTGAGAACTCTCTGAGATCCCGCCCCACTACATCCCCTCCCAAGCTGTGCTCAGTGGCACAAAGGAGGCACCTGCGCTTTTGCAGCCTAACAAACTGCAGTGAATCAGAGAGCTCCAAAACTTCCAAACTCCAAACAAAGAGGAGAAATCTGTTGATATTGCTGTAGCCCCTGCTGGGTGGACCCACACAGTGGTTGACTTGGAGATCCAGGAGCCAGGGTACTCCGGGTCAAATACTAGATTTCAACTCCTCACATCTATAAGGGACACACTCAAGAAGCAGACTCAGTGAGCACCAAAGCCCCACTGAAGCAAGTCCTACCACATAAGGGTGTCTCCAACACAGCAGTTCTTCTTATAGACACAGTGGCTCCTCGCAGTCAGCCAAAAATGTGAAGACAAAGAAACATGTTACAAATGAAAGAAATGGAGGAAAGCAAAGTAATGGAGGACATAGAGTTCAGAACCACAGTTATAAGGTTACTCAAGAACCTTCTACAAACCTCCGAGGAACTTAGTGAGACCTTCAAGGATCTTAATGAGAACGCCAAAAAAATGGAAAAGGACCAGTCAGAAATTAAACATACACTGACTGAAATAAAGAATAATATACAGAGATCCAACAGCAGACGAGAGTATCCCAAGAATCAAGTCAAAGATCTGAAATACGAAGAAGCAAAAAACACCTAGCCGGAAAAGCCAAACGAAAAAAGAATCCAAAAATATGAAGATAGTGTAAGGAGCCTCTGGGACAACTTCAAGCGTACCAACATCTGAATTATTGGGGTGCCAGAAGAAGAGAGAGAGCAAGATACTGAAAGCCTATTTGAAGAAATAATGACAGAAAACTTCCCCTACCTGATGAAAGAAATAGACTTACAAGTTCAGGAAGCGCAGAGAACCCCAAACAAAAGGAATCTAAAGAGGACCACACCAAGACACATCATAATTAAAATGCCAAGAGCAAAAGACAAAGAGAGAATCTTAAAAGCAGTAAGAGAAAAACAGTCAGTTACCTACAAGGGATTACCCATATGACTGTCAGCTGATTTCTCAACAGAAACCATGCAGGCCAGAAGGGAGTGGCAAGAAATATTCAAAGTGATGAATGCCAAGAACCTACAACCAAGATTACTTTACCCAGCAAAGCTATCATTCAGAATTGGAGGTCAGATAAAGAGCTTCACAGATAAGGAAAAGCTAAAGGAGTTCATCACCACCAAACCAGGATTATATGAAATGCTGAAGGATATTCTTTAAGGGATAAATACCACATGATCTCACTCATTTGTGGAATATAATGAACAACATAAACTGATCAACAAGGACTGATCCAGAGACGGAGAGGCATTGATTGGACTGTCAGGCCTTGGAGGGAAGGCAGGGGAGAGGAGGGGGTAAGGGGGAGAGATCAACCAAAGGACTTATGTGCAAGCATATAGGCTTAACCAATGGACATGGACAACAGAGGGTGGGGGAGGTGAGGGCATGAGCGGGGGGCGGGGGGGATAACGTGGGGATAAGGACACAGATGTAATATCTTAATCAATAAAAAATATATTAAAAAAATAATTTCATCAGTTGTAATAAGAAATGTTTTCTGAATAAATCTACCATGAGATAGAAATTGCATTTAACACCTAACCTCTTCTGCAGCGGTTCTCAACCTGTGGGTCGAGACCCCTTTGGGGGTCGAACGACCCTTTCACAGGGGTCGCCTAAATACATTCTGCATATCAGATATTTACATTATGATTCATAACAGTAGCAAAATTACAGTTATGAAGTAGCAACGAAAATAATTTTATGGTTGGGGGTCACCACAACATGAGGAACTGTATTAAAGGATCACGGCATTAGGAAGGTGGAGAACCACTGTGTTGGGTCATTATGGCATTTCAGGCCTCTAGAATTAGCTGAGGATTCTTGTTCAATAATCCTTTAAGGATATGGGTATTTTCCTTTTACCAGAGCACCATTAACTTGGAAAATAAACATTGGTCTCTTTGGGAAGGGCTAGGAAATGTATCAACCTTGGTTTTTATGGCCTCCATTTGTTTCTGTTTCCATCAACTAGCTGAATGGACAATGAGAACTGCTGCCTTTTGCTTGAGTTAACATGTTGAATACAGAATCCCTACTGTGTGTAGCCACGATGACACATTCATGTGTTTCAGACATGATTTTGAACATTTGACATTCATAAATTCATTTACTCTTCAACATTTTCTATTCTAATAACAAAGTTTTATTATTGAATGGTGATATGGTGCATTGGAGCCAGCTGGAGACAATAATTCCTGAGGCCGAGGTACTTTTCTGAATGGTATAGTGCAGTGGTTCTCAACTTTCTGGCCCTTTAAATACAGTTCCTCATGTTGTGACCCAACCATAAAATTATTTTCGTTGCTACTTTATAACTAATGTTGCTACTGTTATGAGTCATAATGTAAATATCTGATATGCAGGATGTATTTTCATTGTTACAAATGGAACATAATTAAAGCATAGTGAGTAATCACAAAAACAATATGTAATTATATACGTGTTTTCCGATGGTCTTAGGCGACCCCTGTGAAAGGGTCGTTTGATCCCCAAAGGGGTCACGACCCACAGGTTGAGGACCGCTGGTATAGTGTATACTCTGAACCAGCTACCAATATATAGTATTCTTTTTCCTATAACCGGAATATTTTGGGTCTGAGAACCTGTCAAGCAAAGCTAAAAGATTTGGCTGGTAAAGAAATGATGCACTCTTTTACTATTCAGTTTGATACTTACATAGACAACAAAAGCAAGAAAAGCAAAGATACCATCTTCCTCTGTACCATAGGGTTGTACCCAAACAAAGGGATTGTGGATGCCTTATGGTGTGACATGAGTGATGGTCCACATTCATGTTGCAGCCAGCAGTTGTATAGCCTCCAGCTGTGCCCTAAATAAAGCATCAGAAGGCTTCAGACCTCATCAGAACTTGGAATGAAAGGAGAGAGAGTCATGATAGCGTCTGGAAGATAAGGCGATGAATGGAAATGGCTTTGTAGAAGCTCCTCACAAGTCTCCCATGCTCTCATGTTTTGGAAAAATCACCGGGCATTCTTCCAAGGCCTAAATCAGATCAGTTGCATTTAAGTCTTGCCTATGTGTGCCGTGTGGAGACATGCAAGGTCACCAGGATGTCATGGCAGAGCCATTCCCCAACAGAACCAAGAACTGTCAGAGGTTTTAGTGCGTGAGGAATGCTTTTATCAGCTGTACCAATTAGGATTCTGACCCCATGAATTAAAAGTTGAAAACAGTATGCTATGCTATGTGCTTCCTGACGCCACGGGGTAAAAGGCAAAAAAGTACTCAGAATGGTAATCAGTAACCAAACTACATATATAACACTGGCTTTACCAAAATATATAAGTAACAGTGGTTTTCTACAACAGGCAACAATAAGTAAGAAACTATTATAGGAAAAAGGTCACTTTCATAATAAGAAGAAATAGTATAAAATACCTGACAGTAAAAAGAAAAAGCAAGAAATGAATAAGTTCTATGTGGGGAGAAGGAGAGGAGAGAAAACTTTACTAACAACATAATAATTTAAATAAATAGAAGCACATGATATGATTCTTTATAGAAAGACTCAATATTTTTATTGTAAATTTCACTCCAATTTATTTAATAAGAGATCTGGACAAAGCAATTTTACATTTTCTTTAGAAAAATAAATGAGCTGAAATAACAACAAAATAAGTTTAAAAAAGAAGTGTGATATGATTGTTTTCTCATATCATTAGGCAGAATGGTCAGCGGGACCACGTGCACTTGACCATGTTCAGCTGGAGGCTCTGAAGGGGGAAACAGAAATGGACAAAAATCACAAAGTAATGGGCTCAGACTGAGAACTGTTCTTGCTGATTTACTGAATTCCAAAAATGACTTTGAAGTTTTTCTCAAATTCGGCCTGTATTTGAATTCCCAACATGATGAATTTCTGGCCCTGAAAAAACGAAGAGAAAAACAATATTAGCCATTGCCAATTACCCAAAGTTTCAGGTAATCAAGATCTTCATTTTAGGCCACCCTCAAATGTTAAGTGAGACTTCAACCAGTTAGGAATAGCTAATGTTCCCTGATAGCTTGATCATTTCTCTTTATCTGGAAGACAGAGAAACAAAAATAGTACTATATTGCAGCTAATTCTTCACCAAAAATTGATTGATTTAATTTGACAAAATAGAAGTTATTTGAGTTTTGGGCACAGCACATATTATTTGCAACAATATAGTAGTATGAAAATGTCTACAGTAAATTCATTGTGCCTTCCTCTCCCTTCATTCTCACCCTTTGAGGGAATCCTTGTTAACGTGTGTGTGTGTGTGTGTGTGTGTGTGTGTGTGTGTGTGTGTTAATCCTCACCTGAGTCTATTTTTCCACCCAAGGCTATTTTTCCGTTGATTTTTGTTGTTTTTTGGGAGAGTGTAAGTGAGAGGAAAAGACAGAGAAACATAGATGTGAGAGAAACACATTGATTGGTTGCCTCCTTCACTAGCCCTGACCAGAGCCTGGGCCAGGGAGGAGCCTGCAACCTAGGTACATGCCCTTGACTGGAATCGAACCTTGTATCTGTTGGTCCACAGGTTGATACTGTATCCATTGAGCCAAACCAGCTAGGGCCTTGTTTACTTTTTGACACAGCACTAGGGGATTTGGATGTAAAGAAATCCAAAATTTTGAAATTTGAAAAATTTGATTTGGGCCGAGCCAGATTGGCTCAGTGGATAGAGCGTCGGCCTGCGGACTCAGGGGTCCCAGGTTCGATTCTGGTCAAGGGCATGTACATTGGTTGCGGGCACATCCCCAGTGGGGGGTGTGCAGGAGGCAGCTGATCGATCTCTCTCATGGATGTTTCTGACTTTCTATCCCTCTCCCTTCTTCTCTGTGGGAAATCAATAAAAAATATTTTTTTAAAAAATTTGATTTGGTATCTTCCTTTAGAGAAGAGAAACACTGGTTGCCTTTAAAAAGCACTTCTGTTTCCTGTGGAGGGACTAGATCTGCAGTCTACTGTTCTCTGGGAGAAAATCGGCTATCTAGCAGTGAGCAGACTCTGAGGTCCTAGGACAGTGTTTGCAATGATGCCTCTGGTTGATTATTATATTTTCACCTCTGTAGACCACAGGGCTTTTAGAATCCTTCTAGAGTTTTTACTTGTGTGTGCTTGCCGCCTGATGAGGAAAGTTATAACATTTACCTGATATGAGAAGAGGAAAGGCAAAGTGACTTAATCGAAAGAAAAAGGGATGCAGGGACAGCCACTTACCTCATAAATTTTCCTGTGGTTCTGAAAGATGAGGCGCATGTCCTGCACAAAATCCTTCACTTGGAGGTACAAATTTGAAGCCAGTGTTTCTCTGATTTTGTTTAACCACATGCACTTCGTCAGGCTCTGAGGTGGCTTTTTACTCTGTGGATGAAAGTGCCAAAGGGCAGGCTATTGGCATGGTTCCAATCTACTTTCTAGAGACTCTCACTGCTATGACTGTGTATGTCCCCCCACACCCCCCAAATTCAGATGTTGAAATTCTAACTCCCAATGTGGTGGTATTAGGAGACAGGGCCTTTGGGAGATAATTAGGTCAGGAGGGTGGAGTGCTCATGAATGGGATTAATGCCCTTTGTAAGGGGACCCCAGAGAGCTCTCTCCCTGTTTCTACCATGTGAGGACACAACATGAAGTTGTCAGTCTGCAACCTGGAAGAGGGCTCTCGTCAGAATCTGACCATACTGGTACTCAGATCTTGGACTTCCGGCCTCCAGAACTGTGAGAAACAAATTTCTGTGGTTGAAGCCACCCAGTCTGTGGTACTTTGTTATAGCAGCCTAAGCTGCTAGGGGCTGACTAAGCTGATTGAGACATCCATCAACAAGGCAATGATAATGGCAACTTGTACCTATTGAATTCATATCACAAATTTGACAAATGCCAGATTGGGACTTTTTGCTATTACTCACATAATAAGGTTTTGGGATAAAAAAGGCACTTTTTGACCAGCGACAGACCTTCAAGAGGAGGAACTCACATTTCTGCAAAAGATAGAGGAGATCTTAAGTGAAAAGCAGCTTGGAGAGAATGAACTGCCCTGCATGTTCAGGCAGAATGCACAACGCCCAAACCCGGGGACTCTGAAACAAACACAGAACGGGGATCTCCTTTGGATACAAATTTCGGTGTTAGGTGTGATCAAAGCACAGAGGAAGAAGCACAGATGCTTGCCTCGGGGCACCATTCCTCCAGCCCCTGCAAGACTGCTTCTTCTCTCAACTGAACAGAAAGGAGGAGGCTTCAGCTCCCCCTTGCAACTCACCAAGCGCTCCTCATGCAGCATCTTCCTTTCGAGGATCTCCGATTCCTGATGACATGGCTGACTTTCTGGACACATTTTCTGAATAAACTTTATCTCACAGAAGATGCAACTCCATGGGACCCTGAGAGGCAGGACATGAAGTGAGCAGGGCCGGGTTCTCTGTGAAACAGCCGTTGTTCCTGCAGCTGTTGAAGTCCTCAAAAGGACTATTGGTTACCACCTTGAAGCCAACTTTTCTCTGGAAAACCCCTCCGCACTAGAGTCCCATTTAGACTCAATTACCAAAGACACCCCTCCCATAAGTAGTCCGTTGAGTTAGGTGCCATAGTGGGTGATGGACTCTCATTCACCTCAACACTTAGGGTTTCTAATTGAGCCACTGTGAGTATGGTAAGGATCCCTGTCTGCCACAGTTGTGTATTGGCAACCAGTACCATAAAGACCAAAATATTGGGCCTTGATGAACCATCAGGCCAAAGGAAAAGTCGGAAACCAGCTCTTGTCTCTCAACTTTGCTGAATAAGCACAGAGCACCAGCCATGGGCATCCTCCCCTCTGGCATTGCCATATCTATACCTAGAACCTGTGCTGCAGAGACTTCTTGGAAAGGAACCCTACCAACAGAGTGTCAGAAATTCTATTTGCCTTGAGAGCCCTCTCTCCCAGGTTCTCTGTGCTGGGAGGCTCTCCACAATCAGGTGGATACAATGATTCATCTTAGAGATATCATTTAGCTTCTCCCCGGGGCCATTTCAGTCCTTTCTCAGAAACCCATTACAAATTAAGACGTACAAATTGTCAGTTATAAAAACAGTCACGGGGATGTAAAGTATAGCATAGGGAACACAGTAACATTATGTTAACTATGTATGGTGTCAGATGGGCACTATACTTATTGAGGACATCAACAGGTAAATTATATAAATGTCTATTGACTATGTTATACACCTGAAATGAGTAATATAATGTTGCATGCCAATTGTAATTGAAAAAAAGAGGCCCATTACACAGTGTCCATGGTTCAGGGATGGGGACTATCTGTGGGTTCAACAAAAAAGTGGATCTGTCTTCTGCCTCTGCAGATTGCCTGACCGACCAGAGAGGTTTATGCCAAACCCCTTAGGTGGCACCACTGCCTGGGAGCTACCTGAGAGCAGCTGGGTTACGTTAGATTCCTTCCATTATGGAGGGCAATGCTTTGTCCTCATGGGGATACACACATTCCTGGTAGCCATCCTCTGCCCACACCACCACTTATAGATGCCTTACCAATCTCGATGTTAGCCTGCATACCATCACCTCTGACCAAGGATACATTTTACAGCAAAGGAAATGTAGCAGTGGACTCACCCTCAGAACTCATGAGTCTTATTATGGACCCTGTCACGCAGTGTCAGCTGATTTGGTGGACTGTGGGGATGCCTTCAGAGGACTCACCACAGCCCCAGCTTTGCCAGCTTTGAGATGTTTCCAAGGCAGGTGGTTTATGCTTCTAACTGGCAGCTAATGCACGGTGTCACCATCCCATCAAAGTGTATGGTTAGGGAACAAAGCAGAGGAGGTGGTGGTGACACCTCTTTCTACTCCCCCTAAAAACCACTTGAGGAATTTTCACTTCCCATGAATCTACTGCTGCCAGCACAGTTAAATAGCTCTGGATCATAATTCTGGATCCTGATACTTAAGGGCCCTGCTCCCTCTGCATCAAGACACTTACAACCAGATAAACTTTGCAGGCTGAATGTACACGGTAGGAAGAGCTATACCATAAGAAGGAAGGGCAAGAGGGGACCAAGTGTCACTAACCTGTCAGGATCAATATGACGGATGTGGCATGTCTCATGAAAGGATCTTGGACAAGTTTTACAGAAAAATAGCATTCCTCCTTTATGGCACATCTCACATATATTTGAGTTTTCTGGCTAGAAAGGGAGATAATGTAGAAATCACTGGGATCAGTGAGATTCCAGAAGGACAGTGAGATTTCATTGGACTCTAGAACACACAGATTTTGCTTGTACCAAGGTGAAACTTGTAATATTAAAGAATAACAATGAGCAGAGATATTTATTTATTATTATTTTTTTATTGTCTAAAGTTTTACATATGTCTCCTTTCCCCCCAATTAATGACCCCCCTCCCCCCCAGCCATTCCCATCCTGGGTAAGCTCCCACCACCCCAGTGTCTGTGTCCATTGGTTATGCTACTATGCATGCATACAAGTCCTTTGGTTGCTCTCTAACCTCCCTCCCCTACCATTTGTCTCTAGATTGATCTATTCTTTTCATCAAATTATGTTGATCATTATATCCCACATATGAGTGAGATCATGTGATATTTATCTTTCTCCGACTGGCTTATTTCGCTTGGCATAATGCTCTTCAGTTCTATCCATGTTGTTGCAAATGGTAAAAGTTCCTTCTTTTTTATAGCGACATAGTATTCTATTGTGTAGATTTACCACAGTTTTTGAATCCACTCATCTGCTGATGGGCACTTAGGCTGTTTCCAAATCTTAGCTATTGTGAATTGTGCTGCTATGAACATAGGGGTGCATATATCCTTTCTGATTGGTGTTTCTGGTTTCTTGGGATATAGTCCTAGAAGTGGGATTACTGGGTCAAATGGGAGTTCCATCTTTAACTTTTTCAAAAAATATATATTTTATTAATTTTTTTACAGAGAGGAAGGGAGAGGGACAGAGAGTTAGAAACATCGATGAGAGAGACACATCGATCAGCTGCCTCTTGTACACCCCCCCAACCGGGGATGTGCCCTTGACCGGAATCGAACCCGGGAACCCCCAGTCCATAGGCTGACACTCTATCCACTGAGCCAAACCCGTCAGGGCCATCTTTAACTTTTTAAAATTTATTTATTTAATTTATATTTTTTAAAAATAAATCTTTATTGTTCAGATTATTACAGTTGTTCCTCTTCCCCCCCCCATAGCTCTCCCACCCCACCCTCTGCCCTTACCCCTCCCACTGTCCTCATCCATAAGTGTACGATTTTTGTCCAGTCTCTTCCTGCACCCCCATACCCCTTTCCCCCCAAGAATTGTCAGTCTACTCCCTTTCTATGCCCCTAGTTCTATTATATTCACCAGTTTACTCGGTTCATCAGATTTTTTATTCACTTGATTTTTATTTTATTTTATTTTTTTTTTTTTATTTTTTTTTTAAAATATATTTTATTGATTTTTTACAGAGAGGAAGGGAGAGAGATAGAGAGTTAGAAACATCGATGAGAGAGAAACATCGATCAGCTGCCTCCTGCACATCTCCTACTGGGGATATGCCCGCAACCCAGGTACATGCCCTTGACCGGAATCGAACCTGGGACCTTTCAGTCCGCAGGCCGACGCTCTATCCACTGAGCCAAACCGGTTCTGGCTATTCACTTGATTTTTAGATTCACTTGTTGATATGTATTTGCTGTTTATAATTTTTATCTTTACTTTTATCTTCTTCCTCTTCTTAAAGAATACCTTTCAGCATTTCATATAATACTGGTTTGGTGGTGATGAACTTTTTCTTATCTGTGAAGCTCTTTATCTGACCTTCAATTCTGAATGATAGCTTTGCTGGATAAAGTAATCTTGGTTGTAGGTTCTTGGCATTCATCACTTTGAATATTTCTTGCCACTCCCTTCTGGCCTGCATGGTTTCTGTTGAGAAATCAGCTGACAGTTGTATGGGTACGCCCTTGTAGGTAACTGACTTTCTTTCTCTTGCTGCTTTTAAGATTCTCTCTTTGTCTTTTGCTCTTGGCATTTTAATTATGAAGTATCTTGGTGTGGTCCTCTTTGGATTCCTTTTGTTTGGGGTTCTCTGTGCTTCCTGGACTTGTAAGTCTATTTCTTTCATCAGGTAGGGGAAGTTTTCTGTCATTATTTCTTCAAATAGGTTTTCAATATCTTTCTCTCTCTTTTCTTTTGGCACCCCTATAATTGGGATGTTGGTACGCTTGAAGTTGTCCCAGAGGCTCCTTACACTATCTTCATATTTTTGGATTCTTTTTTCTTTTTGCTTTTCTATTTGGGTGTTTTTTCTTTTTCATATTTCTAATCTTTGACTTGATTATTGTGATCCTCTTGTCTGCTATTGGATGTCTCTATATTATTCTTTATTTCAGTCAGTGTACGCTTAATTTCTAGTTGGTCTTTTTTCATATCCTCCAGGGTCTCACTAAATTTATCGGCGGTTTCCATAAAATTCTTGAAAAACCTTTAAAGTGTGGTTTGAACTCTATATCGAGTATTTTGCTTTCCTCCATTTCTGTCATTTGTGACCCGTTTCTTTGTCTCTGCATTTTTTATGCTTCCCTGGGTTGGTAGAGTGGCTTTGTGTGCTAGGTGTCCTATAGGGCCCAGTGGCCTAGCCTCTCCAATTACCTGAGGTGGACACTCTTTGTGCACCCCTTTGTGGGCTTTGTGCACAGTCTTGTTGTAGTTAAGCCTCGATTGTTGTAGGTATCACTGGAAGGAATTGACCTCCAGGCCAATTGGCTGTGAGAATCAGCTGTGTCTATGGTGGGAGAACTTCTGTGCTGAAGACACCCTTATGGGGCAAGACTTGCTTCAGTGGGGCTTTGGTGCTCACTGAGTCTGCCCCCTGGGTGTGTCCCTTATGGATCTGAGGAGTTGTAATCTGGATGATCCCACTCTGACCACTGGGTACATTGGCTCTTGGATCTAAGGAGGTGCTAATTTAGCCTCTGCCTGAGGCTACCCAGAAGGAGCTATGAAGAGATCTGCTGGTTCCCCTTCCTTGTTTGGGGTTTGTAGGTGCCCAGATGAGGCCCAGCTGTGAAGCAATGCAAGCTGCTGTGGGGCCTTGGGCCTTCTCTTGGAAGTTCTGGGTCTATCTGGCCCAGCTGCAGTTTGTTAGGTAATTTTCAGATTGCAAAGGGCCAGGGCATTCATATGCAAAAGCATCTCCCACAGCTTGGGTGTGGCGGGGTCTCAGGGAATCAACAGGGTGGAGCAAGCAGCTATGGCTGATCCTCAGCCGTGCCCTAAGGGGCCCCGAGTCTCAGCGTCCCGGTAATCGCTGCAAGCACCGCTGAGAGAAAGCCGCCCTTGAGTTCTGAGTTCTCCCCACTGCCAGACAGTCCAGTTTCTCTAGGTATGAATCTGGGTCCCCAGAGACTTCCTGGAACTGGAGTTCAGAGCACTAGGGAGCTTGTGACTCCCTCGCAATTCAAAAAGACAGCCACGTCCTCAGTTGCCAGCCCTTGCCACGTGTGCCTCCATACCTCTGCACTTTACTTCCGCACCTCCTCTGAGTCTGTGTGCTTTTCTCTTTCCTTCTACTTGTAGAATTTCCACTCAGCCAGTCTTCCTGTAGTTCTGGATGATGTCCGTTTTGTCTTTTAGTTGTATTTTTGAAGTTGTTGTGGGAGGCAGCAATTTCCGGTGTTTACCTATGCCACCATCTTGGTTCTCTCTC
The DNA here is from genome assembly GCF_963259705.1 of Myotis daubentonii. Taxonomy (NCBI): domain Eukaryota; kingdom Metazoa; phylum Chordata; class Mammalia; order Chiroptera; family Vespertilionidae; genus Myotis; species Myotis daubentonii. Next base: position 30,976,532 of record NC_081846.1, on the reverse strand, counting down.
CATTTTTAATTTTTTGAGGAAAGTCCATACTGTCTTCTATAGTGGCTGCACCAGTCTGCATTACCACCAGAAGTGCAGGAGGGTTCCTTTTTCGCCACATCCTCGCCAGCACTTGTCGTTTGTTAATGATAGCCATTCTGACAGGTGTGAGATGGTATCTCATTGTCGTTTTGATTTGCATCTCTCAGATGATTAGTGACTTTGTGCATATTTTCATATGTCACTGGGCCTTCTGTATGTCCTCTTTCAAAAAGTGTCTATTTAGATCCTTTTCCTATTTTTTGATTGGATCATTTATCTTCCTTTTGTTAAGTTGTATGAATTCTCTATAGATTTTGGAGATTAATCCCTTATCTGAAATATCATTGGCAAGTATGTTCTCCCATGCAGTGGGCTTTCTTGTTGTTTTGTTGATGTTTTGTTTGTTTGTTTGTTGTTTTCTTTTGCTGTGCAGAAGCTTTTTATTTTGATGTAGTCCCATTTTTTTATTTTCTCCTTAGTCTACATTGCCCTAGGAGCTGTGTCCGTAATGATATTTGAGTAGAGATTTTTAGAAGAAGACATTTTGGTCTGCAGTGAAGTTCAGGAGGAAGTCGCTGTATTAGGTCAGGAAAGTTTTCTTTATGGAGACAGAGATTCAGCTAGCAACAAAAAGGGTGAATTAAAGATAATCTGAGAAATTTATTATTCTGTTGGAAAAATATGGTTCAGAAATATAGTGTCTTATCTGGTTGTCTATATTGTGTCATCAAAATTGACTCATCAAAGAGTGATTTACTGAGAATTTAATATGATGGAATAAACTCCTGAGATATCACTGCATCTAATTTTCTCAACCATAAGTTCCCCATGAGTTTAATGGCCTGGGAAGGTATTACTGGATGATGGATTCTGTGCCTGGAGGGACCCTGGGCCTGTGATAGTACCTCTGGGTTGGAGAGACCCTGGGCGTAGATGACCAGGTAAATGACAGGCTAGACTGAGCTCTTTAGCTCTGGGAGGCTGGGGAAGATGCCCCAACTCAGCTTGGCATGAAAAGTGTGGAGGTGCCATCTCTGAATGTCCAGGGAGTATGGTAATGACAACCACTGGTTTCATGGATGATCTGGTGCTTTGTTCTATATAAGGAAGATGGAAGAACCCACAAAACTGAATGATGCTGGGTCTTCCACAATTTTAATATGCAGGTCCTTCAGCAAGATTTACTTTCATTGAGTGAAATCAATAATTTGACAGTGTTTGCATCTAAGTATTGTGGAATGAAAAAAACACAGTGAAGATGGTAGAAATTACAGACAAAAATAAGAATTGGTCAAGGAATGGACTCATTCATTGGGCTGTGAGAAAAATCATGTTTTTCTTTATTTTGTGTGTGGATGATAATCTATGTGACAATAACATGTGAATCTCTATCTATTAAATTTTTATGTATGAGGGTCATGTGTCTGTGATGGAGAAATGTCCAGAAGTTTTTGGCTCCACCTGAGCAGAAAGATAACTGTTTGAGGAGAACTCTGTGGTGGGGGAATGTCTCACTCAATGTATTGGTAACAGATCTACACTTAGATGAAAATATCTGGTCTACACAATGGGTTAGATTACAGTGGTTGGCAAATTGCAGCTCATGAACCACATGTGGCTCTCTGGCCCCTTGAGTGTGGCTCTTCCACAAAATACCATGTGCGGGTGTGCATGCACAGTGAGATTGAAACTTTGTGGCCCTTGCGCATAAGTTGGTATTTTGTGGAAGAGCCACACTCAAGGGGCCAAAGAGCCACATGTGGCTCGCGAGCTACAGTTTGCTGACCACCTCCTTCTAACAGTTAGAAGGAGGAATTCACATTCTCCTGTGATAACGTAGGTACAAAATAATGCACAGACTTGAGGACTGGCTCACTCAGTGATGGGCGGTTGAGATGCTGGCGGGTGGTGAGGAAGTGGGGAGGTGACAGGAAGTGCCATTACACTTCTTCCTTCTAGAAACACTATGCTTTGTTCTCTGACTCTCTACTCCCTTGGATTTACCCCCATAAAACTCTGCCTATTCTTGAAGGCTCCTCACTTAGAATGTTGGAATTCCTTGGGGCTCTGTCCTACATCGCCCACTCCTTCACCGCTCCCATGACCATGCTTACCTTACTTATCCTTAGACTTTAAAACCTGTGTCCCTGGTCTCTTTCTGAGACCATAAACCTTCACACTCTACTTTGCATCATCTCCAGTTAGAAGTCTTTCATCAAGTCTAAAATCCACCCTGTCCCCAACTATATTCCTTGTCTTCCTGTCTGTAATCTGCTCCTCTTTTAGCTCCCATCTCACCAAGGAACCCATAATTCACCCAGGAGCCCAGAATTGAACATGGATTCTGCTTTTCTTCACACCTAGATATCCAATCCATCAACAGTGTTGCAGATCCCAATTTTTAAATATCTCATTTCATTCTCAGTGCTTCTGTTAGTTCCACTGCAATAAGAATGTAGAGGCCCTAATCATAATACCATCTTATTAGGAAAAAAAAAAAAAAGGTCTGCTACTAAAGTTACAAATCATAACAGTCAGAATATCACCTCTGGGTTCAATGTGCTTAGGTGAATTGGACTATACCGAAGTTTGTAAATTCTCTTCATTTATAAATTTAATATAAGGAGAGACACAAAAGTCACATATATGAGGAAATTCTAAGCTGCAATGTGTCTCTTGCCCATGTTCTCCCTTTCAATAGGAAAACTTGTATAATGCCTCATTATGGACATCCTTGGGCACATCCCCACATGGGCCTTGCTGACTCTGGCATGGGGCCATGTAATTGTTTATCCTTTTTGTCAGAACAAATGAGACTCATGGATGCTGACCACCTATTGTTAGGCTTTTGGGTCAAGGTTTCTGAACCTTAGGTATTGTTAGAATGAATTGATGTCCTTCCAGTCTGGAACAATGACTGCCTCAGGTTTTACCTCCAGCCCGGAGCAGAGAGGCCATGGACAAACTACCCAGTTTGATCCAAGGCATAATGACCTGAGAGGTGACACCACCTGCCTCTCTGAGTGTCCTAGGACCCCCACCCACCCCATTAGTTATTTCCCCATGTTACACAATTGGGGAACACTCAGTACATTTCTCTGCAGACTCATGACAGGATGTACACCTTGAACTCACCAGCCTGGTGAAGCCTGTTCCTTCTGTGTGATGTACAAAACCATCTTATCACTGCCTGCACCATGGAGTGGATGTTTGAGATTTTCCTTCTCTTTCCTTCTGCTTTCTTTAAAATTCTGCTATCCTCTCAAATTTGCTCCAATGCATAATCAGCAGGCCAGCCCTGCCCATTTCTACTTCAAGACCCATCTCTAGAGACCCCAGTGGTTTAGAGCTTTGCCTCCCATACTAATGGGAAAACAGGAAGGTTTCCACCAAACAAATGGAAAGGATGCTTTCACATTGAGACACCCAACTCCAGAACCATCTACCTGGCATGGGTGATGCATCTGCTGTTCTTTACTCATCACACATAGCGACATGTTCTAACTGAGTGTGAGCATGCTTCAGGGAAAGATAGCATGACAGAGATAATGTACTGAAAAGACCTGGAATTTTCTGGGGTTACAGGTGGCAATATTTACATATGGATCAATAATGTTATCACTGTGAGAATCTGGTATTATCTATAGAAAACAGAGAAAGATCGAGTGACAATATTGAATATGAATTTTCATTAACCACACATTTGAGCATACTTTTTATGCAAAGGATTCATGCCTTCCCTTTGCTTTACATCTGCTTTTGTGAGTCTATCAGTGGTTCTCAACCTTCTTAATGCTGCGACCCTTTAATACAATTCCTCATGTATTGGTGACCCCAACCATAAAATTATTTTTGTTGCTACTTCATAACTATAATTTTGCTACTGTTATGAATCATATTGCAAATATCTGATATGCAGGATGTATTTTCATTGTTCGCGACCCACAGGTTGAGAACCGCTTAATTGCAGAATAAAAAACATTATGTGTCAGTGATGGTTTGGTCCAATGCAAATTCCATTCTGTGGATCTTATACCCAAAGCGGCTTTTGTGAAGCCATGTAAGGAGGGAGGCTGGCCCTGGTTTTAACAGATGGAGTTGGAGCTTAAATGAGAGACTCAGACTGAGGACTCATTACCCACAACCCCCAGTGACCACAGGGCCCAGAGTCCTGGGTGCCAAAGAAATGTTTCTGCAGACTCCATGGCCTTCTGCAGCTATTGGGACACAGCGCTAAAGATAAAATGGGTAAAAAGTCCCAGTTCTGCATCTTTTCTTGAAGGTGAGTACCTCTCCACTGTCTCCTGAATCCCAAGGGCTTGCATTGACCTTGGGTATCTGTGAAATGACTGGGCCTCCTTTCAGCCTGGGGCAATGACTACCTCAGCTCTTACCTCCAGCTGGGGCAGAGAGGCCATAGAGAAACCACCCAGTGGTCCCAAGGCATAATGACCAAAGAGGTGGCCATATAACTGCCTGCATCTCTGGGTGTCCTAGAACCCCACCCCACACCATGAGTTATTCTTCCATGCTAGACAATGAAGTTGAAACAATCATATAAGGTCAGCTCTGTCTCATTATCTATTTTAAAGGATTAGTCTCAAAAATCCCCATATTATAAAATAAAATTTTACTAGAATTAATGAAGTTAGGAGCTATAGAATAAGGCCAGAGAAATGGAAAATCAATAATATGATAGATGAGATATAGGCAGAAAGTCATGTGATAATTACCTTTCTTGTTCTTGGTGGGTTGGGTAGAAATCCTTTCTGAAAGAGAAATGAGATTAATGCTGTGAGAAGTCTTTGTGTCCTCTTTGTACCTCTGTACTTTTTCTACTGTTTTGAGCTTGGTATTTCCAGCTGCCTCCCAGATACGTTACTATGCTACTTCATTGATCCCCAAAGACTAAGATGGCCTCCTCTGCCCCCCATTCTGCAATTTAAATTACTTTCCTGTGACCATATTACACAGTGGCAACTACTAGTGACAGAGTCAAGGCCACAATTACTGTCTACCTTCAAAGGGAGAAGAGTTCATGCACTTAGAGGATTACACTGTGATAAACTGGCCAAGATAACATTGGAGTGGAATGTTAGTCAGTAATAGCATGCATTGTGACCTGCGCAAAAGAAGTCATGATGCATATCTGATAAGGGCCTAATCTCCAAAATTTATAGGGAACTCATACAACTTAACAAAAGAAAGATAAACAATCCAATCAAAAAATGGGCAAAGGACCTAAATAGACACCTTTCAAAAGAGGACATCCAGAAAGCCAAGAGACATATGAAAACATGCTCAAAGTCACTAATCATCCGAGAGATGCAAATCAAAACAGCAATGAGGTACCATCTCACACCTGTCAGACTGGCTATCATCAACAAATCAACAAACGACAAGTGCTGGAGAGGATGTGGAGAAAAAGGAACACTTGTGCACTGCTGGTGGGAATGCAGACTGGTGCAGCCACTATGGAAGACAGTATGGAGTTTCCTTAAAAAACTGAAAATGGAACTCCCATTTGACCCTGTGATCCCACTTCTAGGAATATATCCCAAGAAACCAGAAACACCAATCAGAAAGGATATATGCACCCCTATGTTCATAGCAGCACAATTCACCATAGCTAAGATCTGGAAACAGCCTAAGTGCCCATCAGTAGATGAATGGATTAGAAAACTGTGGTACATCTACACGATGGAATACTATGCTGCTGTAAAAAGGAAGGAACTCTTACCATTTGCAACGTCATGGATGGAACTGGAGAGCATTATGCTAAGTGAAATAAGCCAGTCAATAAAGGAAAAATACCACATGATCTCACTCATTCGTGGACAATAGAGACCCTTATAAACTTTTGAACAATAATAGATACAGAGGCAGAGCTGCCTCAAACAGATTGTCGAGCTGCAGCGGGAAGGCCGGGGAGGGTTGGGGGGCAGGAGGTAGGGGTCAGAGATCAACTAAAGGACTTGTATGCATGCATATAAGCATAACCAATGGACATAAGACACTGGGTGATAGGGGAGGCTAGGGGACTGTCTAGGGCGGGGGGATAAAATGGATACATATGTAATACCCTTTGTAATACTTTAAGCAATAAAAAAAAAAAAAAAAAAAAAAAAAGAAGTCATGATGGTTTTCTGAACATCGATAAAGCTTGGAGTTTGTGAACTATGACACTCCATCCTTAACGGAAGCCCTTTGTCATTAGGATACCTGAATCAGGCATTTAAGGGGATATCCACCGCAGCGCACACTCAGCCTCCAATTCTTGGACCTTTCGTGGTTTCCTTCAATTTCAAATTCCTTGAGGGTGAGCTGCTTCCCATTCTTTGTCTTTATACACCTTGCTGAGATTCCTGTGAGACCAGGCAAGACAAGTTGAGCTCCCTTTGTTGCCAGGGAGTGTCCCTGACTGTGAAAACCCTAGAACTTGGCCTCCTACCACCCATTTTGGGCTTAGAATAATCAACCCAGAAGAGCTGAGTTCCCTCTCAGGGGCCCCACAACAACCTGAAGGGTGGTGGTAGAAGAAACTTCCTGCCATATGTGCACACTTTCCTTTACTGTGCAATGAGAAGGGCAATAATTATTACTAACATTTACTTTTAAAAAGTATTTAATTATATTCAAGAGAGAGAGAGAAAAAAGTATGACTCTTAAAAAAAAAAAAAAAAGAAAAAGACCAGGATTCTTTCCCACCCCTTCTCTGAGACTCAGGATAGAGCCAGGCTGAATTTCAGAGAGGTCAGATGAGGGCACACAGGTGGCCATGTAGCAGCTGTCACCACAGCCACATCTGTCTAGTCTTGCACAATGCTGATCATCCAGTTAATGGCAGCAATTATTTCTCATATTTTGGATTCATGG